>NW_020628818.1:10705418-11005418 GCF_003573695.1 Papaver somniferum | reverse complement strand
AGGTGTTGGGATTAGGTTTACCAGTTGTTAGAGTTCTCCTTTATATAATTTTCAAATCAGGGTTTACAATCCAAGTTACCTTGGTAACAAAGCATTCAATAATCACCGTTAGATGAAAAACCTGATTCTCCAAGCTAATATATTTCAACTGTTAGATCGAATTTAGCTTTTTACACACAAATGAAATGTACCCTCATTTAGGTTTATGTAACCGTACCCAAACGTGTACACTCATGTTGGCTCAACAATGGTCAACCGAAGTTATCCATATGGTTATTCTCATATTAACCTTATTCATCTTAACCATAACTAGTTCAAATGACTCAAATGAAACTACTTAAAGAGTTGTTCAATTGCAAGAAGACACAATTAAAACCAAATCGGTTTGATTCACTCGAATCAATTATGAACATTATAGCCACGGTTTGCAAAGATTACATTCCTTAAGATTTAAATGTTTAAGTTCATGAACATACCGATTTGACAAAATAACCAGCTTAAGTATGCGTACGGGTATGCGTACTTAAGCAATTTGAGTTTGTTAAGTCTCCAAACTCAGCAGAAATTCTCGGTTCGAAAACTTCCGCCAGTGTGCGTACGGGTACGCATACTTAAGGTGACCAGTTTAGGAGTTTGTAATTCCCAAACTCAGCAGATATTTTCGGTTCAAAAACTTCCTCTAGTATGCGTACGGGTACGCATACTTAAGGTGACTAGTTTAGGAGTTTGTAATTCCTAAACACATCAGATATTTTCGGTCTGAAAAATTCTACCAGTATGTGTACGGGTACGCATACTTATGCTGTCCCCTTCACCAATTTTGTATACACACATATGCATACACTTGGTTCCCAGTTTATGGATTTATACACTAATGTATGAACACACTATATATGCTTATATCCAAAGATGGTTATATCCTCAACTCTTAATTTTAATCATTGAAACTTTCTTAGAGGACGTTATATAGTTTTTGTTCACAAACTATTTTTCGTCAAAGCGATTTTCAAGTTATTGAAATTATCATAATGAAACATTCCAAGGAAACACCAAATGATTGTATCACACAAACCACGTTAGATGTAACTTGGAAATTTTCATATGATCTTATTCGGACTTTCGTCACAAATGTAAGATGAACATGGCTAAAGCGAAAGCTTGCCAACACATATTTCTAGAAATATATAAGTGAGATAAACTCAGCTCGAAATCTCAAATGTGCATAATAGAAAACTATATTGTAACACGACTTATGTCTCAATATAGGAGATAAAGTAGAAATAGACCTTCCTAGTGATAGATGAGTTTAAGTCTCCGTATACCTTTTGTTGATGAAATTCCACAGTCTCCCCTTAGTAGTTCTTCGTCTTCAAATGATGAACGCTGAGAGATCTAAGCTCAACTACACTATCTATGTTCTAATCCGAGACATCTATAAATAGGCTAGAAATCAAGACTTATAGTTTTGATCACTAACATTGACAAACATGCTTGAGATAGCAACGCGTGCGAGTTCGACCGAGCAATGCTCTAACAACTTTGATGGAACATTTGGTTGCATTCAAATCAAATTTATTCAAGTTAGGGTTGTGATTTAGGTTAACATCAGTTTTACCAAAAAGTGAAGAATCTAGATCTGATTTTCGGAGTGAGAATATTATTGTTGATGGATTGAAAGGCAGAAATTTCGAATTGTTTAGGAGTGATTTGAGGGAAATAAGAAAATAAGTTCGAAATTGGTTCTGATTCTTGTTGAAAAGTCAGGGTAATAGAGGATGAAAGCAAAGAACGAAAAGAACGTTGTATCACTGGAGATTCAAGGCCTTACGATTCTTTTCAGTAATTATTTTGACCCTTCCCAAATAATTTGCGAGTACAATCGGTCAGCGAAAAATTGCTATCAGGATACAATGAAGCCCTAACAACGTTGTTGGACTCAAATGTTGTACTCCCTTGACCCAACCAAGAACACACTGTTATCGATTCTGAAGATGCTTAGAGAGAAAGAGTTTTTGATGATTGAGATGGGAGAAACCCTTTACTATTTAAAGAGGAATTCATGCTTTTTGGAGATGACTTTTCATCTCCAACAGACGCTTTCAACGGGCATTCATTAATGGTTTATCTTGGGAAGAAAACCTTATGGGAAGAGACGTGTCGAAGGAAAAAAATAAGAAGAAAACCCTATTGAAAATATCCAACAATTCTATCATTCACGAAGGAAAAAAATAAGAAGAAAATGCCGGGAGGTAGAGGTGGTGTCTGGTTCTCTTTGGTGGGGAAAGGAAGAATATGAAAAGAGAAAAAAGAGATTTAGGTTAAGTTATTTTGAAAAAAATTTAGCCGTCCATGCGTAACAAGATCAACGGTTTAAATAAAATAATAAAAATAATTTAGGTTCGTTAATTAAAATTTAACTTAGCTAGTCAACATAGGTCAACGTACGGTCCAGGTACCAAGCATTAACATTGGACAAATGTTAGACCAAAGCCAGATCTTGGACAAAACCCGGATACCAAAGGCCAATTATCCCTTTAAGTTTTTCTCTTAGTGAGAACCTAATTTATTCTCGTTATCAAATTTACTATCATAGATCTTTGAGATCTTTAACCTAAGTATCAATATCTGATGAAAAACCAATTGAATCCAAGAATCGGCTCAAAATATTTCTCAATCCTTCTCTTTGTGAATCTCTCATATAATTATAAATTAAAAAAAACATTTATATCTTTGTACTTCTCCAAAGGGTTTGGTACTGACTTTTTAAAATGTGTACGAGGTTGGACTAACTCGTAGAAATTTTGGATCAAACTGTCAAGCCGGGACCTTTTTACCGGGCCCGAGGAAACTGGACTAGCGAGTAAGAAGCCCAACTAATATAAGATTATATCCTTTATTAAAGGAAATCTAAATCAAGGCTCAAAATTAATTAAAAGACGTTCATACCCTCATTTATATTGTTAAGCCTCTAATTAAACAAATTTTAAATTTAAAGCTTAACATTATTAAAATGATGTCCCCACCACCACCACCTCTGACAACCATTACTAACCACCATTTCCCACCATCTTCGATAACCACTACCAACCACCATCACCCACCACCTATGATTTTAAGAATTCTCTATATACTTTTGTAATTGAGTACAAGAATTGACTTGCACAATTGGTGAACTTTTCAATTAAAAAGTATCTTGAGTAACGAGACGACATTTTATTTACAAGTTGTACTGGACAATTCACGAACCGACGAGGTTTGATGAAATATTATACTCCAATTTATGATTGTCGTCCTAACCATTGTTCTTCCACAAACCACTTGGATGCATATTTTTTCGTTGTGATTGAACGAAAAATTCTCAGATACTTACATGATCAATTTATATGGAGAAGTTAAACTTGCTTGGTTACAAAGAAATTCATAATCACGGAAACAAGTTCACGAAAAGACCTTTTTTTGTAAGCTACAATCCTTGTTCATCAATATAAATAGAGTACTCCCTACATACTAGAATATCAATCCTGGCACTCTTGTATCCTTGTTTTTTTTTTAAATTCGTTCTCTATAACCTAGGTTACGACTTTGAAAGTCTTCATTAAAAAATTGTTATCCGGATCTTGTTCTTATTGCTCATGAACATAGTAATCGTCCATGGATTTGTGATTCCACAAGATAGATATCTAAACCACTTTGTTTTAGTTTTTTTAGATTGTTATTTTGAGGTAGAATTGATTAGGCATCTCTATACTTTTTGAAGAGAGTAAGCTATCCTTATTGTTGAGTTTTAATTGATATCTTTGTTACCTTGAAGATCCCTCATAAGCATATATTTCCATTACTTTGACTTAATATATTTCTGAAGGAAATCCAATAGGCTATCTGTTAAAGGCAAAATAGTTTAAAAGTCTTCCCTTAGGTTGAAACAATTCCTAGGCCTCTAAAGGACGCTGGGTGTCAGCTAAGGGAATCGTTGCATATTCAAGAGACATAAAGAAGAACAACTGAAGCTGAATTGCTTGTAGGGTCGAAACTCTCTCAACTACATTCCAGTCCGAAGTATAATAGTAGGCTAGTATTTATAGCGGCTTAGTACAATCTGGTGTTCAAATTCTGGACTAGACTCGTAGGGTCCCGAAGTCTAATAGTAGGCTCGTAGGGTCCCGATGTTTTTTTAAAAATTTATAGTTTTTATCCTTAATAAAACTTCTGGTGTCTTGTATTATTTATATTTTATATTTTATATTATTTATATTTATCATAGAAATATTAGAAGTGCTACGTTAAACAACCTAGACAGATTCTAAGCTTAAAAGATTGTACAAAACCTAAAATATTTATTCTATATTACAAGACTTGTTCTTGTTGGAATTCGGTTCGGATACAGTTCGGGTACATACAAGGTTGATTATTGGATATTGATTTTTAAGATCGTCCAAGAAAACTTGTTTACGTATCAGGTAGAGGATCCCAACTATTGAATACTACTGATTATAGCAAGTTTGTTTCATACATGTTTCCAAATGAAAAGTTCTTGGTATACTTGGTACCCCTCCTTCTCACCTTGTACAATCAATGAGTATAGATCATTTTACATGATTGTAAAACGAGTTCAAACTAGTACGTACCAAGCTATACACGAACCGAATTCGAACAAAAAAAAGTCTTGTAATATATATTTAAAGACATGTATTCACACAAAAAAAAGTATTATAAGTTATTTATAGTTGAGATAAAACCTACCTAGGTTGATTAACGTACTACTTATGATATTTCGGTTATAAAGATAAACGATATAATGGGGAACATAGATAACATAAAACACCGAAATTTTGTTAACGAGAAAACTACAATCTTGTAGAAAATCCCGGCCTGAATATCACACTGTATTAAACCGCTCCAAACACTAACATATTATCAGATTTCATACTGGAATGTTTCTGAGACTGAATAGAACCTTCCAGCTTTAGTTGTGCTCCTTATATATCTCTTGCATATCGTAAGACTTACCTACTTTATTCCCATAACCGACGTCCTTTACATTCCTAGAGTTGGTCCAGTTGAGGTGAAGATTTTTAACTAATTTTTCGCTAACAGATAACGTATTGATTTCCTTTAGAAAGATATTCAACCAAGGTAATGGAAATCTATTTTCTTATGAGGAAGATTCAAGGGTAAATTAGATATTAAAAAAACCTCAACAATTATGATAACTTATTCACTTCAAAACGTTATATAGATGCTTTCTTCCTCACAAGATTAATCGAAAAACATATATGAATCTTGTGGAATTAAAAAATCTAAGACGAAGAGAGATTTGTAATTATTATCAGTCATATACCCGACATGTATTTATTGAATAACCGTCTAACAGAAGGGACATACCTTAGAATAGACAAGAACTACGGTGATCAAGATAAGATTCTGGATATCAAAAACTATCAGGTGAAAGATACTTTGTATGAGCTTCACGAATCCCTTAATTAAGACTTCAAAAGTTGTAACCTATTATAGTTTCTCTAAGAAACCTATGTCTTTTATGGGATGACTCAAGCACAACTAGGGCATAGCGTGCCAGGATTGAGATTCTAGCTTGCGTGGAGTCCTATATTTTAAATGATGAACAAGGCTAGGTAGCTTACAATCAAAGCTAAATTCGTAAACTAAATTTTATGTTTAAGAATTACTTTGATACCAATTAAACTAAACTTCTCAATACATATAGATTAATTCATGAAAGCATGCGAGAAATTTTCCTTGAGTTACAACGAAGAATGTGCATCCGTGTATACGCCAATAAAAGACCCGTGTACAAAAAGTTAGTTCAAGAACAATGGTTAAGTTTTCCGCGAACCACAAAAAAATATTAGAGTTAGATTACTCTCAAAATCAAAATCAGATCGTGAACTGGCAAAATAGTTTGTGAACAAAATTTTCATCTTGGAGTTTAGAAACTTCTTAGAACTACACAGCTCGCAAACTGGAAATCTCAGTTCGTGTACGTGAGTTAGAAAAAGTTCGAGAAACATCTCAAAATCACACATTTCGCGTAATGATCAAATCAGTTCGTGTACGTGGAAAAATAAGAGATTTAAATTTTAATCATCACGTATATTCACACAGTTCGCACAAAATAAGTTTGTGAACGTGAGTGTAATTTGTGTCTCCTAAGAACTTCTTACGTTGCTATGGTTTATTAAAGAATAAGTTTTCCTCGGCATATTATGCGATAAATCCTTTATAATATCCGTTTCTTGAATTTAAATTTCTTTATTTGTCATGTACTAGGCTTGAACAATCGAAATTTCTTCTTTACGATTTCATCATAATACTAAAGTCATATGATATTGTTTCACTAAATAAAATGGAAGAAATAATGAGTAAATAAGATAGTCAGTCTTCATGTACCTTTGTTGATGAAATCCTCATAGATTTCTTCATTGTTCTTCAATCTTCAACCTTCAAGGGTGAATTGGTAAATTCTGATACTCAACTATCTCTAATCCTAATCCAAGACTGACTTTAATTAGTAGAATATAAATCAAGATATAGTTTTGGTCATCTTTGACGAGAAGATTAACATATAAAAAATTTGTGACAGACTTATGGCTTAACATATTGCATAGTTCGGTCATACTAAGAGATATACAAACAAATCTATATCTCATTACGACAAATATTTCATTTTCATTTCAAATTTTATCATATTTGTTCTTGATAAATCTATCCCAACAATAATTTAACAATTCAAACCCCTCCATTTTCTCCTTAAACTTTTTTGTTGTTACCACAATCTAACCTCGATAAATGAATGCTCGATAAATGAATAACCTCGTCAAATGAATAATTTTTTCTAGTCCCAACTTGGGAAAAGAGGCTAAATGAATAACATCGCTAGATGCATTAATGAATAATTTTTTTCAAGTCTTTCAAGGCATTATCAAAATATAAATGAATAATTACTAAATTTTGTGCAACATATATATATATATATATATATATAAAGCGAAATACTTTATCCAATTAACAGTTTTCATATAAAAGTCATTTCTTCACAAAAAATGCATTTCAAGTTGATTTTATCCTTTAAACAAAAATGCATCCCGTCCTTAATATTTTGTAATGCATACACAAACTATGAAATATTTTGCTCGTGTTGTAGCAAGACATTTTTCATGGTGATTACTGCTTGAAATACCTCTTTTGACAACATATTTAATATGACGCTACTATCATCTAGTGCATGATGATCTTCATCATTTATTACTGACTCGATAATTTCTTTGTCCGTAGGCGATTCCTGATAGACACATTTCTGTGTATGATATAATCTCAATTGTATATATTGTTAGTGCTCGATTTTGTATTTATTTTGGCTTTTTATGTCTTTGTAGGTGTTTTTGGAAAAATAAGATTTTGCAGCGAAATTGACTCGAAAAGTGTTTTTTTGCGTTCATGGGAGGACATTTGCTATTCGGACCCTCACTTTGGATAAGGGGTAACCTAATTACTAAGGGGCATCCCATTTTCAGGCAGCTGCTAATCGCACCCCTACTCTGGATAGGGGGCGACCATCTTCTACATTTGAATTATCAGTATTGGCGGGAAAATTTGTGGCAGTGAAGAACAGATTAGGGTTCTTGAGTTGGAGGAGTTTGAGGTCGATTAAACCTCTGATTTTCATATGATAGACTCCTTACGGGTCTAGAAATCTGATATGGGTGTTGAAATCGATTAGACTGGGCTCAATCGACGGATTTTTATCACAACAGAAATATATGGAAAGTCACGTGTGTGACCTGTTTTAGGGAATTTTAGAGAGATTAAAGTGCTATAAACCTTCCCAAAGATTTGTATCTATCTAAGGAAGAGTTTAGAATAAAAAGGAAAGCTCAGAAACGCGTAAAAATTCTAAAACAAGAAATTTCCGCAACTTTGCCGTGAAGAGAGGGGAAGAGATCTTGGAAGACTTGGGAGAGACTTAATCGGTATATTTGATATAAATAGATTGTTTGGGTCATATAGAAGGGGTGTCGATAGTTTGGGGACCTGAGGAGAGCCAGAGTAGAAGAAATCAGAGTTTTATCAAACTCTGTTTCCGCTGCTGCTGCTGCTGAAGAGGAAGAACACGAAGAACATTGACGCACAAGCAACTGTCGCAGAAAAATATCGTTGTTTCACAGCAGAACCCATGTGTCGTTCATCACAGCAGTTGCATTAAGTCTTTAGCTACTATTTCTCCCTGTAACAGTGATTCTGCAACAACAACAAACTGTTGCGAATCGTCTGTATTATCACTTTTCATATTTTTAATCATCTTTTGAGCCATAAACAAATATTTTGAGATCATGATTAATATGAGGAGCTAAACCCCATTGCTGAGGCGATAGAGGAAGCTATTTTTCCAACAAAAATGGTATATTCTTATTTATTTATTTATTTATCGCAATTATTTTTATGATTGTTTTGCCTTGAGTGAAAATTGTTTGAATGATTCTTGCTAAGCAATTGTTATTTCTTTTGATAGAGCATGCTTGGACCTAGGTTTTTGATGTTCTATGCTTCGGATTTACACTTGTTATTTTGAGAATCTACTTGTTGCAATAGTTTAGAATCAAATTGAACGAAAAAATTGCATGAATATAAATATTGGATTAAATCACTTTGAATTTGGAAAATAGTGGAATCTTAGCCTTAGTGTTCTTTTAATATTCAACTTTGATTGAGTTTGCTATAATTTTTACTGAGTTTTATATTTTAATATTAGAATTTAAGTGTAATTAATATCCTTCACAAGTCTGAGAATCGAACCACTTTTACCACTATCTACAAATCACATCAATTCCTTAATTGTGTCATTCTTATTCGTATAGCTCAAAAGATATTTGCTATCCATCACATTTATATTGTACGAGTTAGAAATGACATCAAATAATTGTTAATTTGTTTTCTTTGTCCAGCTTCCGATTCAGAAACGTTAAAAATTATACTCCCTCCGTTTCAAAAAGGCTGTCCTCTATTCCATTTTTGTCAGTTTCAAAATTGTGTCCAGCTTCTATTTACAGTCATATTTTTGCAATGAACTCTCTAAAATACCCTTAAATTTTTTATTTTCATAAATTCATTTGTGACGGAACCCGATTTAAAATATTAAGAAATTTGTATAATTAAGGAAACAAATATATCATTCATTTAACTAAATAACTTATAAAGTTTATACTTCATAAATTCGATATCTTTCGATTTTTTTTTTATATTTCGTATTTAAAATTGTCCTAACAATTTTAGGTAGTTTTTATTGTTACCATTTTTATTGAAATAAAATAGGTAAATTACTAAAGGTAGTCAAGTAAAATATTGTGGTTTCCTTAATATTTTGACAAAGTCAAAGTGGACAGTCTTTTTCTTAGCTGGATTCGAACTTTATTAATGATATGATGTTGAACAGAGTGAACAAGACTATTCAACTTATGTCTGCCATCAAAAAACTCAAGGATCCTCAAAGAGAGATGCTTTTACTTCGCAATTGCACCGGTGTTTCTAGATTATATTTTGCTTTGCGAATTACAAATCCGGCAACCCTTCAACAAGCCACTGAGATTTTTGATGATCATTTTCTCAAGTACTTGAGGCTCCTTGTCACTGGTGATGGCTCGGGTTTTGGTCCTTTACAGCAGAGATTGGATACCTTTCCCATCAAAGATGGTGGCTTGGGTACCTATACCATGGCAGACACCCGCACCTACTGTTATCTTGCTTCTCAGAGTTGGACGGCTTCAGTGCAGAAGGTGATTCTAGGTAACTTATCCTCAACAAACAAAGGTTCTGCTTATCAGTTGACTCTTAGAACTTCATTCATGTATGTGGACTACCTTATTCTTATTGTGTCGATGATACTGCCTCTCCTTCTATGCACTCTCTGGCAGTTACTTATTTTGATGCAATTAAGAAGAAAATCCCCGACCAATTTTCTATGTCTGCGAGAGATTTCATTCTGTGGCAGTGTAACAGAGTTAAGCATGCACAAGATTATTTTTTAGCTATACCTATTAGTGGGCTTAATCAATGTCTCGGGTCGAGACAGTTCAGAACTGTTCTTTGCTACCGCCTGGGTATCCCATTGTTTGTTGAGAATGGTTTATGCTCAAGTTGCAATAGTCCTATGGATATTTTTGGAGATCACACGCTTCATTGTGCTAAGGATGTTGGACTTAAGTTTCGACATGACTTTGTACGAGATGTAATTGCTGACATTTGTTATAAGGCTGGTGTACCTGTGCGTAAGGAAGTTTCCCTCGGGTTTCTGTCGGATGATGGCAAAGATTTACTGCCTGCTGATATCTTTGTTCCTAACTGGGAAAATGGTCAAGATGTTTGTATGGATGTTACAAGGGTCTTTCCCTTCACAGGTGAAGGTACTCGCTCTTTCGTTCTAGACAAAGCTATTTCTAGTGCTGTTCGAAAACGCACTAAGTACTTGGACAAGTGCGTATCACATGGCTATGGTTTGGGTGTTCTGGCTTTCTCTACTTTAGGAGAACTTGGAGATGATACTTTATGTTTTTTCAAGCATCTGAAAAATTGTTTAGTTAGCAAGGATGCTAGTAGTGGTTTTGGTAGTTTTATTTTTCATAGATTAGGTATTGTTATTCAAAAAGGTGTTGGAACCCACCTTGTTGCTAGGTTGCCAACCAAAAATTTGTAATTCACGTTTTTCTTTTAAATAATATGATAAATAAATATTTATTTATTGATAAACAAATAAATAATCTTGCCAAAAGAATTCTTCTCCACGGTTTAGAGGTATTCATTTATGAGGTTAGACTTTCTTTTTCTTTTTAAGGCATACTGTGCCTAGCAATTCAACACAGATAAATTACAATTTCTCAATCAAATTTTCATTAAAAACAAAATACAATAAAAAATAGACAAAAAACTAGAAATGCTGGAGCTAAAATTAGTCAAAGAAACCGAAATGAGGCACATGATATGCTATACCTATACGAGATGTAAATTACCGTTAAACTAATGAGCACTCCGTGGCACAACTTGAGACTGTGGGACGATTATATATATAAAATGATGATGAAAGTCTAGGTGCATACAGGCACATGGCTCCCACATAGTGGACAGCATGTTTAGGACGGCTAATAAATCCATTTCAAGCACGTTGTGCAAATAGTACAGCCACAATTAATAGGGTGCCAAACTGCCAATAGGGTGTTTAAAATGGCTGTTGGAAATTAGGCATTTGATATATAGCAAATCCATGAATAAAACTAAGTTTGTTTGTATAGCGCCAGGGATTTTTCTCCTTTTAAGAGTTGGTTGCGAATACGAGGGACTGAGCCAAACCTACCAACATCACTGGATTCAAGAGATTCTATTCTACTTACAACTTAAAGAGGTTGCTTATTATGTCATGTCGATTTTTAGCCTTTTTTAGGAGATCACTCCGAAAAGGAGACGAAGAAGACAGATAGAAGGGTGATTAAGATCAACATAAATCGACCACAGTCATAGGAGATTGAGGTCAAGACAGGATGGTGGATAACTGAAGGTCTGATATATAGAGACGTGCAACCTATTTGTTTATAGCTTGTTTGGAGGTCATTTCAAAAGTTGTTTTTTAACTTATGAAAGCAAAAAAATCAGAAATTAGTTTGGGTACACAGTCTCAGAATGATTTTTAGAAGCAGAAAAGTTATCATTTTGTGAAGCAGAATCATTTCGCTTATAATTTTTACTTCTGGTAACCAAACAGACTATTAGAATCTAGGCGACTACGATTTATCGCATGAAATAAGCTACTAAAGGTCTAATGAGGCAATTATCCCTACTAGGTGTTAGAAAATTAATATATATAGATATAGATACAGTGGATGTTTGAAAAAATAATACAATTATCGATTCTAGACTCATCGCAGAAATCTTTCGAGATATCTTCTGAAAAGAGATCCGACAACAATTTGTCGGCTTTTTTAGTATTGGGATAAGAATTGGGCTTCTTTATCAGGAAAAATCTTGTTGGTATACATGATTTTCACACCAACTAGTGAATTTTTATCTTAATTTATGTTATATACATTCTTGTTTATTTCAAACTTTTCTAACACCTTCAACCTTGTCGACAGGTCCACACTCATTATAATCAGTGTCCATCTATTTTCAGGTGGGTCAAATTTTTCTACCCACAACCAGCTAGGTTATATTGTAATCAGTCGATTCTATCTTCGACACAAGGTGTTCAACAAGGTGATGCGTTGGGACCGTTATTATTCGCCTGGATCTACATCCTCTTGTTAAGGAGATTGCATCATCCTGCACTCTCGATTTTCATTCTTGGTATATAGGCGATGGTACCATTGTTCGGGGTACTAGTGAAGTTTCTAAAGCCCTAGGGATCATACAGGCTAAGGGATATGCTAGAGGGTTACATCTGAATATCTCCAAGACAGAAATATACTGGCCAACAGTTGATCCTCGGTGCACAACAGAAGGGATATTTCATCCCAATATATGTAGGCCAACCAATGGCGTAAAAATGCTATGCGGTCCGGTGAGCCACGATATTCAGTACTGTAAGGATATGGTAATGATTAGGGTACACAAAAAAGTTAACTTAATGGATGTCGTTAAGAAACTTAAAGACCCTCAATGTGATTTGCTTATTTTACACAACTGTGTGGGAATATCTCGTTTATACTTCACCTTAAGGACAACAAGCCGAGTTGCAATCCAACAAGCTCAAACCAATTTTCGATCATCACCTGTACCTGTTCCTGCATCAAATGGTTACAACAAATGGGGATGGGTTGGTACACTTCAACAACGTATCGCATCTCTACCTATCAAGGATTGCGGTCTGGGCATTTGCACTATGATTGATACTGGCTTTTATGCATCTTATTCCTAGACCCAATCCTTGTAGGGCATGATATTACACAATAATTCTGTAAATGACACAAGTCATGTGTTTTAGCTTGCTTTACATAACTATCAACAGGTATGTGGCACTTCATCCCCCATTCTCAGCCTTGACGACACTCCCCCTCTTTTCGTGAGAACTTTGGTGATACCATACTTCGAGGCTGTTAAGAAGGATATGCCAACCAATTTTAACATGACTGAACACGATCTAGTCGTATGAAAATGTAACTGAATAAAACATGCCCAAGATTACCTTATGGCGATTCCTATTAGTGGACTTAATCAATGCATTGGTCTGAGACAATTCAGAGCAGTGCACTGTTACCGTTTGTGCATCCCACTGTTCCCCGAAGGTATATTTTGTTCCAGTTGCAATAGAAGGATGGATACTTTTGAAGATGAAAAAGCGGAGGTACAACAAGCACACCCAATATTTTGTTCAGCAATCTGAATAGACAAACTCCAATATACTTTCAAGAGAATCAACTAGACAGTCAGACTCAATCTAGAGAAAAGTACATCAAAGAGTTTATATCTCAATTTGTCAATTCAATCTGCAAT
This sequence comes from Papaver somniferum, assembly GCF_003573695.1. Classification (NCBI taxonomy): domain Eukaryota; kingdom Viridiplantae; phylum Streptophyta; class Magnoliopsida; order Ranunculales; family Papaveraceae; genus Papaver; species Papaver somniferum. Next base: position 10,991,930 of record NW_020628818.1, on the reverse strand, counting down.
CAGCAAATAGGAATTTGCGAGCTCGATTGAATAAGAGAAATAATTTGAACGGTACCAAAAACCAATGTTCAAGTGTCAATCAATTTATATCAACAACCAAAGGTTGGATTATCTAATTGATTGATCCTAATGCACAACCTGTGATATTTCTATTATATAAAAAAATATAATGCGGAAAAGAAATAGCACAAATACCAGAATTTTGTTAACAAGGAAAACCGCAAATGCAGAAAAACCCCGGGACCTAGTCCATATTTGAATACCACACTGTATTAAGCCGCTAAAGACATTAGCCTACTACCAATGAACTTCGGACTGGACTGTAGTTGAACCCTAATCAATCTCACACTTATTCAAGGTACAGTTGCGCTCCTTACATCTCTGATCCCAGCAGGATACTACGCACTTAATTCCCTTAGCTGATCTCACCCATAACCAAGAGTTTCTACGACCCAAAGTCGAAGACTTGATAAACAAATCTGTCTCACACAGAAAAGTCTATTGGAATAGATAAATCTGTCGCCCACAGAAATACCTACAAGTTTTGTTACGTCTTTTGATAAATCAAGGTGAACATGAACCAATTGATAAACCAGATTTATATTCCAGAAGAACAACCTAGTATTATCAATCATCTCACAATAATCTTAATCGTATGGTAGCGAAACAAGATATTGTGGAATCACAAACGATGAGATGAAGATGTTTGTGATTACTTTTTATCTTGCCTATTAGAGATTAAATATTGAGACAATCTTAAAGAAGATCGTACTCAATACGATAGAAACAACAAGATTAGTTCACGCAACTAAAAAAAAAATAGTTGGGTCTGGCTTCACAATCCAAATGAAGTCTCCAAGTCGTTAACCTATAGGGTTCCGTGAAAAACCGAGGTCAAAGGAGAATCGACTCTAGCTTATACAACTAGTATCACACAGAAGGTGTATAGGTTTCCCAGTTGCTAGAGTTCTCCTTTATATAGTTTTCAAATCAGGGTTTGCAATCTAAGTTACCTTGGTAACAAAGCATTCAATATTCACTGTTAGATGAAAACCTGATTAGATTCAATCTAAATATTTCAACCGTTAGATCGAACTTAGCTTGTTACACACAAATGAAATGTACCTTCATTTAGGTTTATGTAACCGTACCTAAACGTGTACACCATGTTGGCTCAACTGTAGTTAACCGAGGTTAGATATATGAACACTCTCGTATCAACCTTATTCATCCTAACCATAACTAGTTCAAATGACTCAGATGAAACTAGTTAAAGAGTTGTTCAATTGCTATATTCTCATAGAAGTATACAAGAAAATAATTGAAGCAAAATTGGTTTGGTTCATTCGAATCAATTCATGAACATTATAGACACGGTTTGCAAAGAATGAATTTCTTAATATACAAATGTACTAGTTCATGAGAAAACTGAAAAAGCGTGGGTCTAACAATACCACCCAATATTTCGCTTAGCAATCTGTATGGACTAACTACAATATACTTTGCTAGAGAATCAACTAGACAGTCAGACTCAATCTAGATTAAGTATATTAAGGAGTTAATATCTCTCTCTTGTTTTGATTTACTCGAGATAATAGAAATCAGCGAGTCTTTAATCAAACAAAAGCAATAACTTGGATGGTACCAAAGACCAATATACAAGGATCAATAAATGAAAATCAACAACCAAAGGTTGGATATTCAAATTGATGATCTACAACGCACAACCTGTATTATTTCAATTATAAAGATAAAACAATATAATGCGGAAATAACACAGACACTAAAATTTTGTTAACGAGGAAAATGCAAATGCAGAAAAACCCCGGGACCTAGTCCAGATTGAACACACACTGTATTGAGCCGCTACAGACACTAACCTACTCCAATCTAACATCGAACTGGACTGTAGCTGAACCCCAATCAGTCTCTCACTGATCCAAGGTACAGTTGTACTCCCTACACCTCTGATCCCAGCAGGTACTGCGGACTTGATTTCCTTAGCTGATCTCACCCATAACTAATAGTTTCTACGACCCAAAGTCGAAGACTTAACAATAAACAAATCTGTCTCACACAGACAAGTCTACCAAAGGATCAATCTGTTTCCCACAGATAAACCCTAAAAGGTTTTGTTCCGTCTTTTGATAATAATCAAGGTGAACATGAACCAATTGATAATCCGGTCTTATATTCCCGAAGAACATCCTAGAGTTATCAATCACCTCACAACAATCTTAATCGTATGGTAGCGAAACAAGATGTTGCGGAATCACAAACAATGAGACGAAGATGTTTGTGATTAATTTTTATATCCTATCGGAGATATCAATCTCAAGACAATCAATATGATTGTACTCGTACGATAGAAGATGCAAGATCAGATCACAACAACTACGATAAAAGTAGTATCGGTCTGGCTTCACAATTCCAATGAAGTCTTTAAGTTGTTAACCTGGTTTTAGAAGAAGAAAACCAAAGGTTAAAGGAGAACCGACTCTAGTATGCAAACTAGTATCACATGTGAGGTGTGGGGATTAGTTTTGCACAGACACTAGAGTTCCCCTTATATAGTTTTTCAAATCAAGGTTTGCAATTAAGTTACCTTAGTAACAAAGCAATCAATATCCACCGTTAGATAAAAACCTGATTTAGATTCAACCTAATATTTCTCAACCGTTAGATCGAAACTTGGCTTGTTACACACACTTGACAATGCACACTTCTAGGTTTGTTAATCTTACCCAAACGTATGCCTTGTTGGTTCAACAATAGTTAACCAAAAGGTTAGCCGTATGAGCATTTCATATCAACCACGTTCTTCTTCACCATAACTAGTTCAAATGATTTTAAATGAACTAGTTAGATAGTTTTTCAATTGAAAGGAAATATCATGTACTACACAAGACACAATTGAAGCAAAGATGATTTGATTCACTTGAATCGGTTCATGAACTTTTATATCCACGGTTTGTAAACTGCATTCCTTTGTCTTTTTAAGTTTAAGTTCAGAAATCATCTTCAGATATATTACCTTCTCAAGTTCGCAGGCTAGGTTCACGGACTTAAGTTACCGGGCAGAGTTTACAAACTCCAACAGAAATTCTCGGGTATGAGAACTTTTCCAGTTCGCGGACTGAGTTCGCGTACTTATCTACATGCAAGTAGTTTGTCAACTCCAGCATAAATTCTTGGGTTTAAGAACTTCGGAAGTTCGCGGACTTGGCTCACGCCATTCTTCCGTTTCTCTTGATCAACAAAGTTCGCAAACTTTGGTTCAAGGAATAGGACTTATACATAAATGTGTTTCCACAACAATGCTTATGTCCACCATTCGTTATGTAATCTAAACTCTCATTTCAATCATTGCAACATTCTTAGAGGACGTTATATAGTTGCTACACCATTTCTCGTCGAAGCAATTTTCAAGATGACTGAAACATATCATGACTTTCGTCACATGGTAAAGATAAACTTGGTTAAAGCGAAAAGCTTACCAACTCATATTTTGATATATAGATAGGAGAGGTACACTCGGCTCAAAATACCAAATGTGTATAATCAAAGTCTATATATATAGCATACAGCTTCTTGTCTCAAAGAGTAGGAGATAGAGTAGATAGACTTTTGAGTGATAGATAAGTTCAAGTCTTCACATACCTTTTTGTAGAGAAGTTCCACCGGTTCCTTGAGTAGTTCTTCTACTTGTATGATGAATCTCCATGAAGTCCTTGAGCTCAACTGCACATTCTATCCTAGTCCGAGACTTAGCTATAATAGACTAGAAATCAAGACTTGTAGTTTTGATCACTAACATTGACAAACATGCTTGAGATATCAACACATGCGAGTTCGACCGAGCAATGCTCTAACAATCTCCCCCTTTGTCAATTTTAGTGACAAAACTATCAAGACATATGTAATACAAAAAAGATAAAGAAACTTTATCATCTCCTATTCCACACGTCTAATCTTCAACATTCCTCGAAATCTTCGTCACTTCCAAGTAATCCAATGATCCCAAAGGTTGTAAGTTTAGCATCATCGCTGTTGAAGATCCGTAGCTATAACAATGAGAAAACATAGTTCTCGATCATTGTTATACAGTGTCATAGTATTATTACATAGCGTCAAAGTTCAATTGTATCATAACTTCAACAATAATACTATGGTGATATGTATCACTCCCCCTTAGTCAATACTCCATCTCATATGGAAACCACTCCCCCTTACACAATGATCCGAAAACCATATGTATTTGTAATATGAACTACATATTAATTCTCCCCCTTTTTGTCAATAAGATTGGCAAAGGTACAAGAACGGGATCATAATGAAATTTTCGAGAGATACATTTCATGACAAAGGGAAAAAATACATACCAACTAGTTTAGATGCAATCATAAAGCCGAAGCTAAATGCATTCATCAAGGAGTTTAAAGATACAAGATAACCCCTCTAAAATTCCACAACCGCACATCCCTCAAGATATGACCATTAAGCACAAGTTCAAAAGAACTCTCCCCCATTTGATGTCATTCCCGAAGGAACAACAAGATCGACCTTAATTTCGAAAGAAAAAAAGGATTTTTATTGGACACAAAAAACCATGAGAATGATTTCCTATATCAAAAAACTCAATCAAATTAATCACAAGTAACCCATGATTAATTTAATCGGAATATGCAATCAAATTAAACACAAAAAGTGATCAACTCAATTGATTATGCTCAACATAAGAGAACTTATGGAGACACGAAAATACTCAACTAGACTAATTACAAGAGAACCCATAATTAATCCAATTGGAATACACAACCAAACTAATTACAAAAGTAATCAATTTAATTGTCATTTGTTTTGCTCGACATAAGAAAACTTACGGAGCAATAACTAAATAATCAAACAAGATGATTAATTTAGTTCAATATGCTCGACATAACATATCTCACAGAACAACAACTAAGCTAAAAAAAACAACTTGGTTGTATAGTGCTCAACATAAGATATATTACGGAGCCTCACAGTAATACATAAAATATGGATCAGGGATGATCAATACTGCAGAATATACAAGGATTCATTCTATCTTCAATCCCTATTTGCATAACGACAATCAATAGACATCATCCTTGTCACAAAAGATTTTAACCTATCTTCCATCAAGAATTGACAATATAGGCTTAACTTTTGTATTTGTCAAAAGTCCATTCGCTCTTTAATCAATACATGAATATTGACAACTACTACTTTACTTTTGACAAAGTGTGGGACAATCAAGTTCACGGACGTAAACACACATATCCCATAACAAATTGCAATATCTAAAATCATAAAGATTAATACTGCAAAAATCATCTCTCAAAAAGTTTTTAGAATTTAAACCAATAAATCTAAAAACATGAAGATGAAAACGTTGGACATAGCTATGTGTAATAACAACAATGGCTATTCCAAACTCTAGTAATCCTTCTCAAAAGAAGAATAAATTCTCATAAGAAGTTTCCTATGCATCAGGACAAACTCGTAATGCACATATAAGATGATTTGTCCTTAGAGAGTAGAATCAATCTTTTTAGCCCGTATTTATACCAAGAATATATACCAATGGAGTATAAAAAGATTTTTAAAGAAGAACATACAAAGTCATTAACGACCATGCACCATAGTTCACATAAAATGATTGTGAACATTCAAGAACCCCATAGTAATGCGTATTACGGCCCATTCTTGAACTTCCTTCTTTGTGATTCACCAACAACATTCTTGTAAAAGATACAAATGAACTTATAAGAGTACTACTCCATGAATCCAAGTGCCAAAGTCCAAGAGAAGTGGAACAAGTGCAGCGAAACGGAGCAAAACACTCAAAAACAAGAGACAAAACAAATACCAATCTTAACTCATCCAAATTCAATAATTATCACCTACATTTTGAAACAAATTCAAAGAGGAAGATAATTCAAAAGTAATGAGGTTATTCCGAGTTCGAACGAAGAAGTTACGACCAAAACAAGTTTACCGAATATCGATGTCAAGTATGCATACGGGTTTGCAAACAAATTTTCAAGTCCGCGAACTTAAACCCCTAGATTTTGATTTTAAAAGATGTTATGCATACCTGGTAGGTGTACCATGATGTCCAAACATCCCGAACTACTATTTTCAAACCTAAACGTTTAAGAACCTTAAACACAGATCAAGTTAGGTAGAAAAGAGCGATAAGAAAGGTACGTGAATCATTATAAGTTCTCTAAACAAATAAAAGCACAAATATTGCTCAAGTTTATAGACATACCTTTTTAGATGAATCCAATTGAATTCTACAGCCTTATCGACATAATCTGTGCGCCCCAATTTTCGTGCTTCCCTCACCGTATACATAGCAGGGCATTCCTTGGTGAGGATGCAATTACAACACAATCAAGTTATGTTGGGGTGAACAATGTCTTGTTCACCACAATTGGCCTTTGGATTATCATGAAAGGGATCACTTTTAGAGCCTTTCACATTCAATTCCATTTTTCCAAAAAACTTGTTAAGTTCCAACATCATGGATACTGCCTTCTCCATAATTATGGAATTTTATGGAAGATCATTCCTTTTCACACTCAAAGCATCATTAGCTTTATTTGGTACCCACTTCTGAGTGCGTTTAGGAACAACCTAAACCTTCTTCCCATTACTCTCTTCAAGATTTCTCGGAAGAGAATTGGATTGACTATTCTTTTGCAAGTTAGTCTTTCTCCAATTAGGATCATCGGATCTTGTCTTCGTATTTACGAAGTTATCCTTTTGATAACCATTACGATTGTGAAAAGGCTTCGTATAACGTTTATAGGCAAATCTAGGTTTATCACATGAACGATTCCTTTGCCTAAAGGTTGGAAAGTTACAACCTGTAATGTTAAGGGGATTAGCCTTAGCATATGATCTTGGTTTCACAACTTCTTGTGATGCCCAAAAAAGAACATCATGACATTTCTTATCCTTATACGAAAACGACATCTCCTTTCCAGGTGACCTTTATTTCCGTAATAGTGGCAAACATAAGGAATGTTCTTACCTCAATCCGTATATGCTGACTTTGGAGGTTAATATTCTTTGCTCTTTTGAACCTTAATTTCCGATGAAGGTATTTCATTTTTTCCATCAGTGGAAACCTTTTGTTGAGAAGAATCACTAGCCTTGACAAATTTTACCTCATTGCTAATACTTGGAGCATTTATTCCATTATACCCCAATCCTTGTGTATTACGATAATTTTTACTTGCTCCTAGCATAGTGGTTAATTTGGTTGAACTAGTATTGAAAATTTTTCAAGTCATCTTCCAACATCTTGATTTTATCAAGAGCAGCAGCAAAATCAGCCTCAAGGAATTTTTCTCGAGCGAGACAAGCACTTTCTCTGTCATCAAAACTAATTTGTTGAGATTTAAACCTTACTTCAGATTCTGCAAGTTTCTCTTCCAAAAAAAAAGTACTTTTGATAAATATTATCACATTCAAGTGACTTCATACGTAGGTTTTCCTCAGAATCCTTGAGGATCGATTCGTTAGAACGATTCGAAAAATAAACACCTGCGTAACATCTTCTCAATTTCTTGTTTTCTCGACAAAGAGGAGTCAGAAGAGGTGAGACATGAGAAGTTGTAATCTTATTCATCTTCCACGAATCCAAAAACTTAACATACTATGAGACTTCCTCATCAACATCTCTATCAATATCTGAATCACCTTCATCAGAAAGTTCATCCAACTGTTCTTCTAGGAGAGTTTCCCAATCAACAGTTTTTATATCAAGAGAATGTTTAGATATTGAGTTAGATGTGATAGTTATCTCAGGTGAATCCAAGCTTTTAGAATCATCTGGTAATTTCTGAACTGGTACGTTATTAGAGATACACTCGTCCATAATCAGATCACTACAAACCCAGACTTATAATGTCTTTAACGTGTTTTCCTTCTCTGATACCAATTGAAAAAGCGGGGTGTCTAACAATACCACCCAATATCTCGCTTAACAATATGTATGGACTAACTCCAATATACTTTGCTAGAGAATCAACTAAACAGTCAGACTCAATCTAGATTAAAGTATATCAAGGAGTTAATATCTCTCTCTTTTTTTGATTTACTCGAGCTAATAGAAATCAGCGAGTCTTTAATCAAACACAAGGAATAACTTGGATGGTACCAAAGACCAATATCCAAGGATCAATCAATGAAAATCAACAACCAAAGGTTGGATATTAAAATTGATGATCTACAACGCACAACCTGTATTATTTCAATTATAAAGATAAAACAATATAATGCCGAAATAAAAATAACACAGACACAAGAATTTTGTTAACGAGGAAACTGCAAATGTAGAAAAACCCCGGGACCTAGTCCAGATTGAACACACACTGTATTAAGACACTACAGACACTAGCCTACTCCAATCTAACTTCGGACTGGACTGTAGTTGAATCCCAATCAGTCTCTCACTGATCCAAGGTACAGTTGTACTCCCTACGCCTCTGATCCCAGCAGGATACTGCGCACTTGATTTTCTTAGATGATCTCACCCACTACTAAGAGTTACTACGACCCAAAGTCGAAGACTTAACTATAAACAAATCTGTCTCACACAGACAAGTCATCAAAGGATCAATCTGTCTCCCATAGATAAACCCTAAAAGGTTTTGTTCCGTATTTTGATAATAATCAAGGTGAACAGGAACCAATTGATAATCCGGTCTTATATTCCCAAAGAACAGCCTAGAGTTATGATGCGTGTCGTAACCACAACAAATTAATTAATATTTTTCTCACTAATTAACAAGTAATATAGTGATAGTAAGGATCGTTCCCACGAGGAGCAAGAGGTTTTAGTTGTCTTATAATGTCACAAAAAAGGGGTTTTAGATTTTATAAAGTAAAAGAATAAACAAAGCAATTAAAAAGATGTTGAAACCAATAAGAGAGATTAGATCAAGGAATCCTTCTTCGTTGCAAAACAATGATTCAAGTTATTTTCTTTTCCACTTTTTATTAGTCACAGATTATCACCAACCGTAGGTAAAGCATCTAGCTCAGTGCTAAACCCCTAAATCCCTAGTATCACCGGATACGGAATTTCTCGACTACCGGATTCTATTCACCAAACCACCTAGTAGTAGCTCACTCAAGATGTAATTTGGTTAAACGCATTAAGATTTATGAATTTATGAGGTTGATATTAGTAGTTAGACTCTTAGCTCAAGGTCTACTTGCTAACGTTGTTTCCACACACAATTGCTCCACGGAATCCCTCCGCGAGGTCTCGTGTTTGCTACTTATGTAAAGAGTCAAGAAACGATTACTTATCCCCTAACTTTCACTAGATATAGATTTATTAACAAATCAATTTAGTATGCATCCTAAACAACCTATCAATCAACCATGAATGTATAAACATTCCAATTAGTAAAAACAAACGATAATCATGTGAAAACTTCAAAGTAGATTTAAAACAAAACTCAAAACATGTCAAGAACTAGGAATTCATCCTCAATCAAATTAGATACTCATGCTAAGGAGTTCACACAAAGAATAAAGAAAAGAGAAGTGTTGTGTGTGTGTGTAAAAGGTGTGTAAGTGTAAAAAGTTATGTAGATAACTTCTCTATTTATAGGCTTCAATTTCCTATCAATCCTCTTAGGAATAGAATCATCATTCCATAATAACACCACTTTCCCAATTTGAGCCTAATTCCAATTTCAAGTCTTTTTCAAATCTTCCATTTTCTCTTTCCAAATCCAAGCCCAATTCTTCAAACCCATGAGTCTAGATGAGTCTAGAAAATTCTTCATTAATTGAGTCGCCTATGAAATGACAATATTTCCCATTTCGCACAAATTGGGTGATTTCTTCTTCTTTTCCTCCGTGCGACTCCAAATACCTAATAACTCAAAAACATGCGTAAAATACATAATTTACAAGAAAAATATCAGAAAAAGCATAAACAATAGATAATAAATAGGATGTATTCTACACCCTATCAAATTCCCCCACACTTAGACTTTGCTAGTCCTCGATAAAATCAAACTAAAACTTACAACTTCAAAGCTTTCCAGCGTCCCAAGCATCCAAAGAGATATGAAGACATAGAGTTTCTACATGCTAGTAATAATAAGTTAGAAATACTAAAGAACATATTCTCATTCTTAAATGTTGAGTGAGAAATAACCACACCATAATGAGAGAACGCATGTTTGAGAGCGATCAATAAGCATTTCGCCTCGACTTCTGCCTCACCTAAAACGGTTTTATGAAATTGCACTCAAAGGACGTACTTTTATGGTTATCACATGTGTGCAGGTTGGAATGAAGAGAGAAATCCTGCAACACGTTGAATGGTGGGAAGGACAACTTCCGAAATATTTTAAAAACCCACATCTTTTAACATTTTGAAAAACCATTTTTCTGACGATCTCTAAGAAAGGAAATCAACCACTATTATCGAGGATGAGATTACTTACTCACCTTCACATCCGATCGCCAATGATGATAACACCACTCTCACGCATCCAATAGAAACGTATTCCGCTCCTCATCTTCATCTTCTTGGTCTTCGTCTTCGGCTTCAACTGTTGATGATAAACTTTTGAATTTCATAGATCCTTGACAATTTGTAACTTTCTTCCTCAAAATCGTTGTTGCTTGAAAATTCTTTATAGATTTTCCTTCCCCCACGGCTTATTAAATAAAACAAAAATAAAAAATTTCTTGTCTCGTTTTTTTTTTTAATTTAATTTTTATTTTGTAGAGACAAGAGAAATAAAATATAAAACAAAAGTGAAAATAAAAACAAACCATGGCCGTGGGGAAAGTACTTTACCGCTTGATTCTTCACAACTTATATCGTCTCGAAATCATAAACTTCAATAATTCTCACCTTTTGCTTTTCTTTGCTCTTGTAAATAAGTCTTCAACATGTATATATAATTCCGTTCATTGTCTAGTTTCTTTACTTGGATATGAAATTTTCTCTTTTCTTGTTCCGTTGCTTGTAAACCTTGAACATTTTCAACTTTCCTTGTAGATTTTGATGTCGCTCCCTTGTTGATGATGATGGTGTTTCTATGGATCCGTTGTTTTCGAGAGAGAGAATGGTGCTAACTGCAAATCGAACTACAAAGAAGGAGGCTTTCATCTATAGACGTCACCCTCATGATTGAAAAAATTAGCACTCAAGAGATCAAAGAATAGTGCTTCTATTGGTGGGAGGTTGGGTAGCTCACTATTCTAACCGGAATTAACGTACGGTGACACAGACTTAAAAGAAAGCTCTTTAGTTATTTATAAAGAAATTTGGTCGGTGCCTCGCATGATATAAATAGGGTAGTCTCCATTAATGATTGATCAACAAATCTAATAATGCATGTCTCCCTGCTCCTAATTTGCATCACCGGCATGATTAAATCCATTATTTAACACTCTAACAAGAAAGAAATCCGAACGTAGTTCCCTAACACTTCCAAGTTCAGTTATGTCGGTCAGAATTCTCTATGTAAACATACCTAGAAGTATGCTAGTGACTCTAAAATCTCTAAAAGTTGGAGGTTTTATGCAATTTTTTTTTTTAAAAATATGCTTAACCACTCCCCCACACTTAAGCCTTACATTTTCCTCAATGTAATTGAATCGTCCAAGTAAAGTAAAGGTGGGAAATCCTAACATGATATGGAACAAGAAAAAATAAATAAACAAAACAAAAAACAAAAGGATAAGAAATAAAAAACCTATGGGTTGCCTCCAATTTAGCGCTTGTTTTAAAGTCGACGGCCCGACTTGGCTTCTTGTAAGATTCACTCCCCATATACTAACAATCTGAAAATTTGGGGATCCACCCACAGTACCTGTTTCGCAAACAATAACTCCATACAAATGTTAGCACAAGAAAACAATAATGAAATTATCGCTCGATAGAAACTTCCCCCACACTTATTCTTGTCCACACTCGGAAGTGTATAAAGAACATAGAATTTGGGAACTTCCATGTATTTCTCTTGGAAAACCTGCATAGTGTTAGCATCAAGTGTTTCCAATGGTGGATATCTAGAAACAAAATCATCCAAAAATACTTTCGAAGCACATACATTCAAACCAATAAGAGGTAAAGGAGAAGAATCAATATTCAAAGGGTTTGACAAACCTTGCACAATTTCTTGTATTACGAAATCCTCTTCATCCTTAAAAAATTCAAGTGAATTACTTACCTCTTGTATATCTTGGTCCTCTATCAAACCTTGCAACCATTATTCGTCGTTTTCTACCTTAACCAAAGTCTCGGCATCATTAAAATCATTGGCAAGTTCAATTGGGTCTTCCACAAAATCAATGAATTTGGTTTCATCCTTTAGCATCATCTCTTCAACATTCTCATCATCGGAATCGGGCCATTCACTAAAATGATTTTCATCGGTATAAATTGTAAGATCTTGTGAGGGTGTTACACCATTTATAACAATAGGCAAGTCACACCTAATCTCCTCCTTTTGAATAGGCGAAAGATCGTTACTATGATCCGGAGTTGGAATAACTTCCTCATTGTTGCAACGCTCATACACTACCGCGGACTCATTTCTTTCCTTAAGAAATTTTTTAAAAGCACTAATTGCATCTTCCTCAAGCTCTACCTTTTGAATAGGTAATTGATCATTATTAAGATCAAGGCTCGAGTAAGCTACACTAGCGTCATCAAAAGTCTCCAAAGGTTGGTCCTTTTCAACACAACCATCTTCACTTTCAGATTCACCATAATAAGAATCTTCATCGGTTTCATAACCTTTATCCAGACGTCGTTTAAGTTCCATATGAATGGTCCTACTAATTTCTGCGACAAGCTCTTCTGATGTTCCATCATCTTCCAACTTGTATAATTTCTGTGCAAGTTTCTTGACGTTCACACGCTTACCACTGTTGTCTACAATAGGTTCTCTTTCCCATGACTCTTACCTTTGAATGGGTGAATGATCATAACTACGATCCACAGTTGGATAAGAAAAAGTGTTGCAGAAATTGGTTTGTGCGACGTTCTTTTTATCACGGTCAAGTTGGTCTAGTATTTGTCGCATATCTTGCAATTCTTTCATAATCTGCATATAACTCGAATGAATCCATTTAGAAGTAGACTCATCCCACCTTTGTGCTTGACTTACATACCTACTACAAGGTTGTTGATATGTATGAGAATATCCATAAGGTTTTGTAGGAAATTGATCATAGCCAAAACATTGGTTTTGATTGTATCCTAAAGATGGTTGGAAGTTGCCATAATGTTGAGGTTGAAAACCGTATTGATTGTTGTAATATGCTTGCTCTTGTCCACCGTACATGGAAAACTGGTACCTGAAATAAAAAATCTAGAAAACAAAGTTAAAAACAAAAATAAAAACAATTAAAGCTGCTCCACTGCTCCCCGGCAGCGGCGCCAAAATTTGATGCGTGTCGTAACCACAACAAATTAATTAATATTTTTCTCACTAATTAACAAGTAATATAGTGATAGTAAGGATCGTTCCCACGAGGAGCAAGAGGTTTTAGTTGTCTTATAATGTCACAAAAAAAAGGGGTTTTAGATTTTATAAAGTAAAAGAATAAACAAAGCAATTAAAAAGATGTTGAAACCAATAAGAGAGATTAGATCAAGGAATCCTTCTTCGTTTCAAAACAATGATTCAAGTTATTTTCTTTTCCACTTTTTATTAGTCACAGATTATCACTGGCAGGCCTGGGACGTGTATAAAAATTAAGCGCAATGAAACGCGGGCCTACAGTAATACCGCAAGTGCACGGTCGTCGGTTGTAGCTCGTGCAAGTACGGGTCGATCCACAGAGATTGGGAGTGTTTTGTTGTGTTTAGCTATTTGGGCTCTAAATTGCTAATGGGCTCTAAATTGCTAATGGGTTTGATAACAATAAAATGAACTGAGCTTGGGCTCAGTTGGTCTTTGAAGTGTAAATGGGCTTTGGGCCTTTGAATGATGAACTGAGCCTTGGACTCAGTTGGTTTGGTCTTAAACTTAGGCTTGGGCTCAGTGGACTATGGAATTACCAGTGAGTGGGCTTTGAACCTGGTCTTTTAGCCTTTGGTTTCAATGAACTGAACTTGGGGTTTGTAACTTATGAGCTTTGGGGCATCAGCAGACAGGGAAAAGGCAGCAGCAGTGGAGCAGCACAACAACAGCAACAGCAGCAGCACAAGGCAAAGAAAGCAATGCAGCAGTGCAAAAGGCAAGTGCACAGCAGCTGCACAAGCAGTGGAAGGGAGGCAGCAAGCCAAGGGGAAGAAAAGGCAGCAGAACAAGGCAAGGAAGAAAACAGTGGGAAAACAAGGCAATAAAGCAAAGGCAATGCAGTAAATAAAACAAGACAATGAAGACAATGAAGAAAACAAGCAGAGAACAATGCAAATGAACCAAGGCCTAAGCCAAGGGCAGGGATGTGGAGAAGAAGTAACAAAGCAAAGCTAAGGCATTCATCTAGAGTGGGAAGAGAACTAGCTTGCTCATTGTCACTAGTGAGCACTAGTTTCTCCCCACTACTCAATCAACACAATGCACCTAAGCATACAAAAATGGAATGGCAAGACAATCAGCTTGCTATGAGCACTGATTTCTTCCATTACTCAATCAGTTCAATGCTTCAAAGGTAACTAGCCTAGCATTCCATCAAACTAACAGCAAATTAAACACAACAGTTGAGCTAGACATGGCACTAACATGACAAATTAAAATTAAACAGGAACACATTAAACAGGAAATTAAAACATGAAATTAACAAGAACATAACAAACATTTGAACTACTAAACAGAGAATTAAAATTGCCAAACAAGAACCCTAACAGTTAACAGTGCAATTAAAATTGGAACCAAAAAAATGAAATTAAACCTAATTGGTAACTTGGCTAGTCCAAGAACACCTTCTACACATACAACACCCCCTCTATTTATACCCAAAAATGAAGAACCCTAATTTACGAAACCCTAATTTTCAACAGTGACCTAGGGATCGATTTTGTAACCTGATTTGATGTGATGAGACCATTCCATCTTCGACCCATGCTTCCACTTGTTCTCCTGTATCACCTCCATGCATCAATTGCTTCTCTAGCACACGTTAATCCATCAACCCATAACCTAGGGTTTAGGTTAGGTAATAAGTTGATGGGATAAAGGGATAGAATGATGGGGGAAGCTTTCAATCACGTGTAGGATGATGACGGAGGTGGTATGGTGGTGTCAGGGTTGGTGGAGCAGGTGGCGGAGCTGGTGGAGCAGGTGGAAGGGGAAGGCTCTGCTGTGGAGAAGTGATGGAGGAGAGGTCGACTGTTTTGGGAAGAAGGGTATTAGGTATTTGGGTATTAAGGTGTGAGGCAGGGATAAAGATTTTGATGTTTCGCGAAGCTTAGCCGTGGGATGTGGATCTGGTAGGTAGATCGGACGGTGATGCGGAGGCAAGCGAGGAGCGACCGTCGGATGCTTCTGAGAACTAATCTGATGGCTGAGAACGGAGGCGTTTTTGTGTGTAGAAAATGAGGTTGTGCGCACCATTCTTCGCGGCTTCCTTGCGTGATTTCTCCCGGCTTTTCACTACTTTTCTGCTCTTTTTGCTCCGCAAGTCATCCAGACTTTATTTATTACCTAAAAATGCAAAATTAATTAATAAAAATATTTATTCTTGAAAACAATGAAAATACAGAATATGGGATAAAATGTAGAATTAATGCACAAAAGATGAGTTAAATGCCAACAAAAAGGGATAAATATATACAATATTAGGCATCTCAAATACCCCCACCCCCAAACCTGAATTTTACTTGTCCTCAAGTAAAACAAAACTAAGGAAATCCTAACTATACCACTGTCGCTGGTCTCTCGAATGCATTTAGCGTATGCACTAAGCCTTTTAAACCACTAAGTGTCCCTAGTGGACGAGTTGAAGTCTCGTGAAGGTTTGCTTAGAACGTACCTACAAAGTTCTAGGTCAAATATAAGCTCAGATTCCATCAAATGTGACATGTGCAAAACAGTTTAAGCTCACAGCAAAATGGAGATGTCAATCTAGCTATCGAAGGCACAATCCTAGCACTGATAACAAAAAAAAGACATGTGATAAGAGTGTAAAGTGTATCTACACATGTGTAAAGAAGATCTGAAGTTATGACTACTAATCACCAAGAGATAGTTTCTCAGGCTAAGAACTGAGGTCGAAATCTAGCTAGCTGTCCGGACTTTACGAGAATTGTGAATGAGTTGGAGGTATTTCACAATTACTCGCGTTGTATATCAATGGCATACACCCTCCTTGCTTATTACAATGAAACAACAAAAGATGACTATTTACATGACTCTTATTTACATTGACTATTCTCTTTTTATTTTTGGAACAAGAGATGATGAAATTGATAAATACTTGATTTTTTTTTTGTATTTTTCTGATATTTTTTTTTCTTTTTTTTTTTTCTGAATATATACATCGTTTTTTTTTTTTTTTTTTTTTTTTTTTTTTTTTTTTTTTTTTAGAACAAGGAAACACTTTTGATACATAACAAAAAGAAACAAAAGATTACATGACACTTTGCAAGAGGTAGCCCTTTTTGATGCACCCAGTTAAATTCGATGGTTGTCTTTCTTAATGTAACCTCCACCTTCTATCCCAACCAACCAAAGAACAAGCTAGTCAAGTTTCGTTCAGTATTCTAAAGTGATTGGCAATCGTAACTTCCTATCAAACACCTTGAAGATCGAGGCCATACATGTATTGGTAGATCGTGCGCGTGCAAATTTCTTATCACTATGTGAATTGTGCTAGAATCAGGGTGCCTAAATATCTAGACTAAGACTCCTAATAAAAATACATATTTGCACAAGAGTCAACATTTCAAGGTAAATGAGCTCCATTTTTTTTATGATTTTTCATTTTTTATTTTTTTTTTTATTTTTATTTTTTAATTTTTTTTTGGAATTTTTCAATTTTTTCAAAAAGAAGAAGGAGTTCGTTTTCAATTATGGCATATTATCGTGGCATCTACTCTATACCCCCAAACCTAAACTAAACATTGTCCTCAATGTTTCAAAATATGGAAAGAATTAAAATGCAACATATGGAAAGGGACATGCTGAGTAGAGTAAAAGGAGAGAGAATACCCGATTTCGGCGAAAGCAGAATTAAAACTCCGTTATTCAAGGCAAAAATCCAACATATTTCAGCCGAGATCATATTGGATTAGCAAAATATATACAAAAGGAACAAAAGGGTTTTTAAGAAATTTTATCTACTGGATTATATACAAAAAATTCACCATACACCAAAAGTCTAAAGAGTTGAGGATCAACCCAAAAGAAAAAGTGTAGAGACATAGAAAGTTTCAAAACACTAAAATTGGACTTAAATGGGAGTGAGAGTGAAAAACCGAATGAATCATCCTAAACCTAAATTGTTCAACAGGTTTACTTTTAAGCACAAAATTTTAATTTTAGGGGTTCAGGATTCAAAAGGTCTAACTCATAATGGACTGTTTTCGGGATGGGCAAAGAAATGCATTCCAACTGTGGCTCTTTAAAAGTGTTATATTTTGAAGCAAAATAGTCCAAGAGGACTTGGGAGGCACACAGTTCCAATCCTAGATTAGGAATTTTCAGAAAAATCGGTTTGACAATATGGGTACAAACCAAATCTAGGTTGGGGGAGGCCATCAGATTGTGACTTAGGTAGGACGATAGGCACATCATTATCAATCAAATCAAAATCTCCTAAGTCTTCTACACGTGTCACATCATGCTCACAATCATCAATCAAATTGGCAAGATCACAATCAGAATTATTAACATCATCAACAGATTTATTCTCGTGTATCGGCACATCAGGGGAAACATCACATGGAATACTAGAAGAAATATCATGCATTAAGGTCGGGGCAGAGAAGCCTAATGTATTTGAACCCAAAGGTTCCATAACATTTTCAGTATAGACATGTTCTTCTAACATAACATCATAATCATCATCATCATCATGATAGGGATTTTGCAATCTAGGATAATTTTCAATCCTAAGGTCGGAGCTATTACAAGAATAAAACTCTAATTCATGGGGGTGACTCATATCATGTGGTGTTGTTCCTGTTTCCCTAACGGATTCCCATTGATGGGTTTTCTCTGCAATCTCGGCTAAAAAATTCCATGCATCATCCACAGATTTATCAATAAACTCACCATTACACATAGACTCAACCATGGTTCGAGATTTAAAGTCTAGTCCCTCATAGAGGATGACGACAAGTCTCCACTTCTCAATTCCATGGTGCGGACATTCACTCAACAAATCATTAAAACGTTCAAAATAGTGAAAAACAGTTTCCTCATCCAATTGGACAAAACAATTGATACTTTGACGAATAGCGATGGTCCTATGGTGTGGAAAGAATTTTTTGAAAAATAGATCTGTGAGTTGGTCCCAAGTGTTGATTGATTGTGGTCTCAAACCGTAAAACCATGTTTTGGCCCTTTCCTTTAAAGAAAATGTAAACAAACGCAATTTCAGAGAGTCTTCGGACATATGATCGGGTTGCATAGTCCGACAAATTTGTTCAAACTCTCTCACATGAGTATAGGGGTTCTCAGAATCGAACCCTCGAAATATAGGAAGTATTTGTATCATGCTTGCATTTATTTTAAAAGGGTTATTGGTTTGAGGTAAGACAATACATGATAATGGAATTTTTATTGACGGATACATGTATTCATGGAGAGCATGAGGTTGGCCCATTTTGAAAAGACGCAAAGCCCACTATTTGGTTTAATGGGTGTTTGATTTTTGGGAAAATTTTGGTTTTGATGGGATATATTTGAAAAAAATTTGGTTTGGGAGCAAAGTAGAAATTTGGTTTTTTGGGAGCAAAAGAAAATTTTGGTTTTTTTTTTGGTTTTTTTTTTGGTTTTTTTTTTTTTAAAAGAAATAAAATTTGGTTTTTGAATGCCGCCCTGTTTGTTTTGCGTTTGCTTTGGCTCTGCTTGGTTGAAAACTTTTGGTGGAACTGAGTCCAAAATCTCGGCCTAGAATTTGGGTACTCGGCCCACTAACGAGTTCAACTAGCGTGATCGGTTACAAGCTCAGCTGGGTTTAAACCCAGAATACAAAATACAAGTCCAAATTAAACAAGCTCACAAAAAATTAAATACAAGCCACAAATTAAACAAACAAGCCCACAAATAAATTATTACAAACCCAACAGAAAATAAGAGAAGCCCAAAAATTGGCTTTAATATTACATGCCCACAATTAAAAATTGGAAGCCCACAATTCGGGTTCTCTTAAATGGGTTACCTTTTAAGCACAGCCCAGCTGCTCTGATATTGTTGCAAAAACCCAGTTGGGTTTTGGTTCTTTTCCTTGGTGGCGTTCCAGCAGAGAAAAAAACAGGTTCAGAACAGCAGGTCCAACAGCAAATGAAGTGAAGCAGATGCAGATGCTATGCAGTGAAATGCAAAAATAGCTAATAAAACTACAAGAAAAACACAGCACCAGTCCCCGGCAGCGGCGCCAAAAACTTGGCAGGCCTGGGACGTGTATAAAAATTAAGCGCAATGAAACGCGGGCCTACAGTAATACCGCAAGTGCACGGTCGTCGGTTGTAGCTCGTGCAAGTACGGGTCGATCCACAGAGATTGGGAGTGTTTTGTTGTGTTTAGCTATTTGGGCTCTAAATTGCTAATGGGCTCTAAATTGCTAATGGGTTTGATAACAATAAAATGAACTGAGCTTGGGCTCAGTTGGTCTTTGAAGTGTAAATGGGCTTTGGGCCTTTGAATGATGAACTGAGCCTTGGACTCAGTTGGTTTGGTCTTAAACTTAGGCTTGGGCTCAGTGGACTATGGAATTACCAGTGAGTGGGCTTTGAACCTGGTCTTTTAGCCTTTGGTTTCAATGAACTGAACTTGGGGTTTGTAACTTATGAGCTTTAGGGCATCAGCAGACAGGGAAAAGGCAGCAGCAGTGGAGCAGCACAACAACAACAACAGCAGCAGCACAAGGCAAAGAAAGCAATGCAGCAGTGCAAAAGGCAAGTGCACAGCATCTGCACAAGCAGTGGAAGGGAGGCAGCAAGCCAAGGGGAAGAAAAGGCAGCAGAACAAGGCAAGGAAGAAAACAGTGGGAAAACAAGGCAATAAAGCAAAGGCAACGCAGTAAATAAAACAAGACAATGAAGACAATGAAGAAAACAAGCAGAGAACAATGCAAATGAACCAAGGCCTAAGCCAAGGGCAGGGATGTGGAGAAGAAGTAACAAAGCAAAGCTAAGGCATTCATCTAGAGTGGGAAGAGAACTAGCTTGCTCATTGTCACTAGTGAGCACTAGTTTCTCCCCACTACTCAATCAACACAATGCACCTAAGCATACAAAAATGGAATGTCAAGATAATCAGCTTGCTATGAGCACTGATTTCTTCCATTACTCAATCAGTTCAATGCTTCAAAGGTAACTAGCCTAGCATTCCATCAAACTAACAGCAAATTAAACACAACAGTTGAGCTAGACATGGCACTAACATGACAAATTAAAATTAAACAGGAACACATTAAACAGGAAATTAAAACATGAAATTAACAAGAACATAACAAACATTTGAACTACTAAACAGAGAATTAAAATTGCCAAACAAGAACCCTAACAGTTAACAGTGCAATTAAAATTGGAACCAAAAAATGAAATTAAACCTAATTGGTAACTTGGCTAGTCCAAGAACACCTTCTACACATACAAACCCCCTCTATTTATACCCAAAAATGAAGAACCCTAATTTACGAAACCCTAATTTTCAACAGTGACCTAGGGATCGATTTTGTAACCTGATTTGATGTGATGAGACCATTCCATCTTCGACCCATGCTTCCACTTGTTCTCCTGTATCACCTCCATGCATCAATTGCTTCTCTAGCACACGTTAATCCATCAACCCATAACCTAGGGTTTAGGTTAGGTAATAAGTTGATGGGATAAAGGGCTAGAATGATGGGGGAAGCTTTCAATCACGTGTAGGATGATGACGGAGGTGGTATGGTGGTGTCAGGGTTGGTGGAGCAGGTGGCGGAGCTGGTGGAGCAGGTGGAAGGGGAAGGCTCTGCTGTGGAGAAGTGATGGAGGAGAGGTCGACTGTTTTGGGAAGAAGGGTATTAGGTATTTGGGTATTAAGGTGTGAGGCAGGGATAAAGATTTTGATGTTTCGCGAAGCTTAGCCGTGGGATGTGGATCTGGTAGGTAGATCGGACGGTGATGCGGAGGCAAGCGAGGAGCGACCGTCGGATGCTTCTGAGAACTAATCTGATGGCTGAGAACGGAGGCGTTTTTGTGTGTAGAAAATGAGGTTGTGCGCACCATTCTTCGCGGCTTCCTTGCGTGATTTCTCCCGGCTTTTCACTACTTTTCTGCTCTTTTTGCTCCGCAAGTCATCCAGACTTTATTTATTACCTAAAAATGCAAAATTAATTAATAAAAATATTTATTCTTGAAAACAATGAAAATACAGAATATGGGATAAAATGTAGAATTAATGCACAAAAGATGAGTTAAATGCCAACAAAAAGGGATAAATATATACAATATTAGGCACTCATCAAATACCCCCAAACCTGAATTTTACTTGTCCTCAAGTAAAACAAAACTAAGGAAATCCTAACTATACCACTGTCGCTGGTCTCTCGAATGCATTTAGCGTATGCACTAAGCCTTTTAAACCACTAAGTGTCCCTAGTGGACGAGTTGAAGTCTCGTGAAGGTTTGCTTAGAACGTACCTACAAAGTTCTAGGTTAAAATATAAGCTCAGATTCCATCAAATGTGACATGTGCAAAACAGTTTAAGCTCACAGCAAAATGGAGATGTCAATCTAGCTATCGAAGGCACAATCCTAGCACTGATAACAAAAAAAAGACATGTGATAAGAGTGTAAAGTGTATCTACACATGTGTAAAGAAAGATCTGAAGTTATGACTACTAATCACCAAGAGATAGTTTCTCAGGCTAAGAACTGAGGTCGAAATCTAGCTAGCTGTCCGGACTTTACGAGAATTGTGAATGAGTTGGAGGTATTTCACAATTACTCGCGTTGTACATCAATGGCATACACCCTCCTTGCTTATTACAATGAAACAACAAAAGATGACTATTTACATGACTCTTATTTACATTGACTATTCTCTTTTTATTTTTGGAACAAGAGATGATGAAATTGATAAATACTTGATTTTTTTTTGTATTTTTCTGATATTTTTTTTCTCTTTTTTTTTTTTTTTTTTTTTTTAGAACAAGGAAACACTTTTGATACATAACAAAAAGAAACAAAAGATTACATGACACTTTGCAAGAGGTAGCCCTTTTTGATGCACCCAGTTAAATTCGATGGTTGTCTTTCTTAATGTAACCTCCACCTTCTATCCAACCAACCAAAGAACAAGCTAGTCAAGTTTCGTTCAGTATTCTAAAGTGATTGGCAATCGTAACTTCCTATCAAACACCTTGAAGATCGAGGCCATACATGTATTGGTAGATCGTGCGCGTGCAAATTTCTTATCACTATGTGAATTGTGCTAGAATCAGGGTGCCTAAATATCTAGACTAAGACTCCTAATAAAAATACATATTTGCACAAGAGTCAACATTTCAAGGTAAATGAGCTCCATTTTTTTATGATTTTCATTTTCTTTTTTTTTTAATTTTTTTTTTTAATTTTTTTTGGAATTTTTCAATTTTTTCAAAAAGAAGAAGGAGTTCGTTTTCAATTATGGATTATCGTGGCATCTACTCTATACCCCCAAACCTAAACTAAACATTGTCCTCAATGTTTCAAAATATGGAAAGAATTAAAATGCAACATATGGAAAGGGACATGCTGAGTAGAGTAAAAGGAGAGAGAATACCCGATTTCGGCGAAAGCAGAATTAAAACTCCGTTATTCAAGGCAAAAATCCAACATATTTCAGCCGAGATCATATTGGATTAGCAAAATATATACAAAAGGAACAAAAGGGTTTTTAAGAAATTTTATCTACTGGATTATATACAAAAATTCACCATACACCAAAAGTCTAAAGAGTTGAGGATCAACCCAAAAGAAAAAGTGTAGAGACATAGAAAGTTTCAAAACACTAAAATTGGACTTAAATGGGAGTGAGAGTGAAAAACCGAATGAATCACTCCTAAACCTAAATTGTTCAACAGGTTTACTTTTAAGCACAAAATCTTTTAATTTTAGGGGTTCAGGATTCAAAAGGTCTAACTCATAATGGACTGTTTTCGGGATGGGCAAAGAAATGCATTCCAACTGTGGCTCTTTAAAAGTGTTATATTTTGAAGCAAAATAGTCCAAGAGGACTTGGGAGGCACACAGTTCCAATCCTAGATTAGGAATTTTCAGAAAAATCGGTTTGACAATATGGGTACAAACCAAATCTAGGTTGGGTGGAAGGCCATCAGATTGTGACTTAGGTAGGACGATAGGCACATCATTATCAATCAAATCAAAATCTCCTAAGTCTTCTACACGTGTCACATCATGCTCACAATCATCAATCAAATTGGCAAGATCACAATCAGAATTATTAACATCATCAACAGATTTATTCTCGTGTATCGGCACATCAGGGGAAACATCACATGGAATACTAGAAGAAATATCATGCATTAAGGTCGGGGCAGAGAAGCCTAATGTATTTGAACCCAAAGGTTCCATAACATTTTCAGTATAGACATGTTCTTCTAACATAACATCATAATCATCATCATCATGATAGGGATTTTGCAATCTAGGATAATTTTCAATCCTAAGGTCGGAGCTATTACAAGAATAAAACTCTAATTCATGGGGGTGACTCATCATGTGGTGTTGTTCCTGTTTCCCTAACGGATTCCCATTGATGGGTTCTCTGCAATCTCGGCTAAAAAATTCCATGCATCATCCACAGATTTATCAATAAACTCACCATTACACATAGACTCAACCATGGTTCGAGATTTAAAGTCTAGTCCCTCATAGAGGATGACGACAAGTCTCCACTTCTCAATTCCATGGTGCGGACATTCACTCAACAAATCATTAAAACGTTCAAAATAGTGAAAAACAGTTTCCTCATCCAATTGGACAAAACAATTGATACTTTGACGAATAGCGATGGTCCTATGGTGTGGAAAGAATTTTTTGAAAATAGATCTGTGAGTTGGTCCCAAGTGTTGATTGATTGTGGTCTCAAACCGTAAAACCATGTTTTGGCCCTTTCCTTTAAAGAAAATGTAAACAAACGCAATTTCAGAGAGTCTTCGGACATATGATCGGGTTGCATAGTCCGACAAATTTGTTCAAACTCTCTCACATGAGTATAGGGGTTCTCAGAATCGAACCCTCGAAATATAGGAAGTATTTGTATCATGCTTGCATTTATTTTAAAAGGGTTATTGGTTTGAGGTAAGACAATACATGATAATGGAATTTTTATTGACGGATACATGTATTCATGGAGAGCATGAGGTTGGCCCATTTTGAAAAGACGCAAAGCCCACTATTTGGTTTTAATGGGTTTGGATTTTTGGGAAAATTTTGGTTTTGATGGGATATATTTGAAAAAAATTTGGTTTAAAAATGGGAGCAAAGTAGAAATTTGGTTTTAAAATTGGGAGCAAAAGAAAATTTTGGTTTTTTTTTTGGTTTTTTTTTGGTTTTTTTTTTTTTAAAAGAAAATAAAATTTGGTTTTTGAATGGGAGCAAGCCCACTGTTTGTTTTGCGTTTGCTTTGGCTCCGCTTGGTTGAAAACTTTTGGTGGAACTGAGTCCAAAATCTCGGCCTAGAATTTGGGTACTCGGCCCACTAACGAGTTCAACTAGCGTGATCGGTTACAAGCTCAGCTGGGTTTAAACCCAGAATACAAAATACAAGTCCAAATTAAACAAGCTCACAAAAAATTAAATACAAGCCCACAAATTAAACAAACAAGCCCACAAATAAATTATTACAAACCCAACAGAAAATAAGAGAAGCCCAAAAATTGGCTTTAATATTACATGCCCACAATTAAAAATTGGAAGCCCACAATTCGGGTTCTCTTAAATGGGTTACCTTTTAAGCACAGCCCAGCTGCTCTGATATTGTTGCAAAAACCCAGTTGGGTTTTGGTTCTTTTCCTTGGTGGCGTTCCAGCAGAGAAAAAAACAGGTTCAGAACAGCAGGTCCAACAGCAAATGAAGTGAAGCAGATGCAGATGCTATGCAGTGAAATGCAAAAATAGCTAATAAAACTACAAGAAAAACACAGCACCAGTCCCCGGCAGCGGCGCCAAAAACTTGGCAGGCCTGGGACGTGTATAAAAATTAACGCCAATGAAACGCGGGCCTACAGTAATACCGCAAGTGCACGGTCGTCGGTTGTACCTCGTGCAAGTACGGGTCGATCCACAGAGATTGGGAGTGTTTTGTTGTGTTTAGCTATTTGGGCTCTAAATTGCTAATGGGCTCTAAATTGCTAATGGGTTTGATAACAATAAAATGAACTGAGCTTGGGCTCAGTTGGTCTTTGAAGTGTAAATGGGCTTTGGGCCTTTGAATGATGAACTGAGCCTTGGACTCAGTTGGTTTGGTCTTAAACTTAGGCTTGGGCTCAGTGGACTATGGAATTACCAGTGAGTGGGCTTTGAACCTGGTCTTTTAGCCTTTGGTTTCAATGAACTGAACTTGGGGTTTGTAACTTATGAGCTTTGGGGCATCAGCAGACAGGGAAAAGGCAGCAGCAGTGGAGCAGCACAACAACACAACAGCAGCAGCACAAGGCAAAGAAAGCAATGCAGCAGTGCAAAAGGCAAGTGCACAGCAGCTGCACAAGCAGTGGAAGGGAGGCAGCAAGCCAAGGGGAAGAAAAGGCAGCAGAACAAGGCAAGGAAGAAAACAGTGGGAAAACAAGGCAATAAAGCAAAGGCAATGCAGGCAATGCAGTAAATAAAACAAGACAATGAAGACAATGAAGAAACAAGCAGAGAACAATGCAAATGAACCAAGGCCTAAGCCAAGGGCAGGGATGTGGAGAAGAAAGTAACAAAGCAAAGCTAAGGCATTCATCTAGAGTGGGAAGAGAACTAGCTTGCTCATTGTCACTAGTGAGCACTAGTTTCTCCCCACTACTCAATCAACACAATGCACCTAAGCATACAAATGGAATGGCAAGATAATCAGCTTGCTATGAGCACTGATTTCTTCCATTACTCAATAGTTCAATGCTTCAAAGGTAACTATCCTAGCATTCCATCAAACTACAGCAAATTAAACACAACAGTTGAGCTAGACATGGCACTAACATGACAAATTAAAATTAAACAGGAACACATTAAACAGGAAATTAAAACATGAAATTAACAAGAACATAACAAACATTTGAACTACTAAACAGAGAATTAAAATTGCCAAACAAGAACCCTAACAGTTAACAGTGCAATTAAAATTGGAACCAAAAAAATGAAATTAAACCTAATTGGTAACTTGCTAGTCCAAGAACACCTTCTACACATACAACACCCCCTCTATTTATACCCAAAATGAAGAACCCTAATTTACGAAACCCTAATTTTCAACAGTGACCTAGGGATCGATTTGTAACCTGATTTGATGTGATGAGACCATTCCATCTTCGACCCATGCTTCCACTTGTTCTCCTGTATCACCTCCATGCATCAATTGCTTCTCTAGCAC
This sequence comes from Papaver somniferum, assembly GCF_003573695.1. NCBI lineage: Eukaryota > Viridiplantae > Streptophyta > Magnoliopsida > Ranunculales > Papaveraceae > Papaver > Papaver somniferum. Next base: position 10,965,175 of record NW_020628818.1, on the reverse strand, counting down.
CGTTAATCCATCAACCATAACCTAGGTTTAGGTTAGGTAATAAGTTGATGGGAAAAGGGCTAGAATGATGGGGGAAGCTTTCAATCACGTGTAGGATGATGACGGAGGTGGTATGGTGGTGTCAGGGTTGGTGAGCGGTGGCGGAGCTGGTGGAGCAGGTGGAAGGGGAGGCTCTGCTGTGGAGAAGGATGGCGGGAGAGGTCGACTTTTGGGAAGAAGGGTATTAGGTATTTGGGTATTAAGGTGTGAGGCAGGGATAAAGATTTTGATGTTTTCGAAGCTAGCCGTGGGATGTGGATCTGGTAGGTAGATCGGACGGTGATGCGGCGGCAAGCGAGGAGCGACCGTCGGATGCTTCTGAGAACTAATCTGAGCTGAGAACGGAGGCGTTTTTATGTGTAGAAAATGAGGTTGTGCGCACCATTCTTCGCGGCTTCCTTGCGTGATTTCTCCCTGCTTTTCACTACTTTTTCTCTTTTTGCTCGCAAGTCATCCAGACTTTATTTATTACCTAAAAATGCAAAATAATTAATAAAAATATTTATTCTTGAAAACAATGAAAATACAGAATATGGGATAAAATGTAGAATTAATGCACAAAAGATGAGTTAAATGCAACAAAAGGGATAAATATATACAATATTAGGGCACTCATCAAATACCCCCAAACCTGAATTTTACTTGTCCTCAAGTAAACAAAACTAAGGAAATCCTAACTATACCACTGTCGCTGGTCTCTCGAATGCATTTAGCGTATGCACTAAGCCTTTTAAACCACTAAGTGTCCCTAGTGGCGAGTTGAAGTCTCGTGAAGGTTTGCTTAGAACGTACCTACAAAGTCTAGGTCAAAATATAAGCTCAGATTCCATCAAATGTGACTGTGCAAAACAGTTTAAGCTCACAGCAAAATGGAGATGTCAATCTAGCTATCGAAGGCACAATCCTATATGATAACAAAAAAAAGACATGTGATAAGAGTGTAAAGTGTATCTACACAGGTGTAAAGAAAGATCTGAGTTATGACTACTAATCACCAAGAGATAGTTTCTCAGGCTAAGAACTGAGGTCGAATCTAGCTAGCTGTCCGGACTTTACGAGAATTGTGAATGAGTTGGAGGTATTTCACAATACTCGCGTTGTACATCAATGCAACACCCTCCTTGCTGTATTACAATGAAACAACAAAAGATGACTATTACATGACGCTTATTGACATTGACTATTCTCTTTTTATTTTTGGAACAAGAGATGATGAAATTGATAAATACTTGAGTTTTTTTTTTTGTATTTTTTCTGATATTTTTTTTCTCTTTTTTTTTTTTTTTTTTTTTTGAAACAGAACACTTTTGATACTAACAAAAAGAAACAAAAGATTACATGACACTTTGCAAGAGGTAGCCCTTTTTGATGCACCCAGTTTAAATTCGATGGTTGTCTCTTAATGTAACCTCCACCTTCTATCCAACCAACCAAAGAACAAGCTATCAAGTTTCGTTCAGTATTCTAAAGTGATTGGCATCGTAACTTCCTATCAAACACCTTGAATCGAGGCCCATACATGTATTGTAGATGGGCGCGCAAATTTCTTATCACTATGTGAATTGTGCTAGAATCAGGGTGCCTAAATTCTAGACTAAGACTCCTAATAAAAATACATATTGCACAAGAGTCAACATTTCAAGGGAAATGAGCTCCATTTTTTTATGATTTTTCATTTTTTATTTTTTTTTAATTTTTTTTTTATTTTTTTTTTGGAATTTTCAATTTTTCAAAAAGAAAGGAGTTCGTTTTCAATTATGGCATAGTATCGTGGCATCTACTCTATACCCCCAAACCTAACTAAACATTGTCCTCAATGTTTAAAATATGGAAAGAATTAAAATGCAACATATGGAAAGGGACATGCTGAGTAAGTAAAAGGAGAGAGAATACCGATTTCGGCGAAAGCAGAATTAAACTCCGTTATTCAAGCCAAAATCCACATATTTCAGCCGAGATCATATTGGATTAGCAAATATATACAAAAGAACAAAAGGTTTTTAGAAATTTTATCTACTGGATTATATACAAAAATTCACCATCACCAAAAGTCTAAAGAGTGAGGTCAACCCAAAAGAAAAAGTGTAGAGACATAGAAGTTTCAAAACACTAAAATTGGACTTAAATGGGAGTGAGAGTGAAAAACCGAATGAATCACTCTAAACCTAAATTGTTCAACAGGTTTACTTTTAAGCACAAAATCTTTTAATTTTAGGTTCAGGATTCAAGGTCTAACATAATGGACTGTTTTCGGGATGGGCAAAGAAATGCATTCCAAATGTGGCTCTTTAAAAGTGTTATATTTTGAAGCAAATAGTCCAAGAGGACTTGGGAGGCACACAGTTCCAATCCTAGATTAGGAATTTCAGAAAAATCGGTTTGGACAATATGGGTACAAACCAAATCTAGTTGGGTGGAAGGCCACAGATGTGACTTAGTAGGCTATAGCACATCATTATCAATCAAATCAAAACTCCTAAGGTCTACACGTGTCACATCATGCTCACAAATCATCAATCAAATTGGCAAATCACAAGCAGAATTATTAACATCATCAACAGATTATTCTCGTGTATCGGCACATCAGGGGAAACATCACATGGAATACTAGAAGAAATATCATGCATAAGGTCGGGGCAGAGAAGCCTAATGTATTTGAACCAAAGGTTCCAAACATTTCAGTAAGACATGTTCTTCTAACATACATCATAATCATCATCATATCATGATAGGATTTTGCAATCTAGGATAATTTTCAATCCTAGGTCGGAGCTATACAAGAAAAACTCTAATTCATGGGGGTGACTCAATATCATGTGGGTGTGTGTTCCGTTTCCCTAACGGTGATTCCATTGATTGGGTTTTCTCTGCAATCGGGCTAAAAATTCCATGCATCATCCACAGATTTATCAATAAACTCCACATACACATAGAACTCAACCCATGGTTCGAGATTTAAAGTCTAGTCCCTCATAGAGGATGACGACAAGTCTCCACTTCTCAATTCCATGGTGCGGACATTCACTCAACAAATCATTAAAACGTTCAAAATAGTGAAAAACAGTTTCCTCATCCAATTGGACAAAACAATTGATACTTTGACGAATAGCGATGGTCCTATGATGTGGAAAGAATTTTTTGAAAAATAGATCTGTGAGTTGGTCCCAAGTGTTGATTGATTGTGGTCTCAAACCGTAAAACCATGTTTTGGCCCTTTCCTTTAAAGAAAATGTAAACAAACGCAATTTCAGAGAGTCTTCGGACATATGATCAGGTTGCATAGTCCGACAAATTTGTTCAAACTCTCTCACATGAGTATAGGGGTTCTCAGAATCGAACCCTCGAAATATAGGAAGTATTTGTATCATGCTTGCATTTATTTTAAAAGGGTTATTGGTTTGAGGTAAGACAATACATGATAATGGAATTTTTATTGACGGATACATGTATTCATGGAGAGCATGAGGTTGGCCCATTTTGAAAAGACGCAAAGCCCACTATTTGGTTTTAATGGGTTTGGATTTTTGGGAAAATTTTGGTTTTGATGGGATATATTTGAAAAAAATTTGGTTTAAAAATGGGAGCAAAGTAGAAATTTGGTTTTAAAATTGGGAGCAAAAGAAAATTTTGGTTTTTTTTTTTTTTTTTTTTTTTTTTTTTTTAAAAGAAAATAAAATTTGGTTTTTGAATGGGAGCAAGCCCACTGTTTGTTTTGCGTTTGCTTTGGCTCCGCTTGGTTGAAAACTTTTGGTGGAACTGAGTCCAAAATCTCGGCCTAGAATTTGGGTACTCGGCCCACTAACGAGTTCAACTAGCGTGATCGGTTACAAGCTCAGCTGGGTTTAAACCCAGAATACAAAATACAAGTCCAAATTAAACAAGCTCACAAAAATTAAATACAAGCCCACAAATTAAACAAACAAGCCCACAAATAAATTATTACAAACCCAACAGAAAATAAGAGAAGCCCAAAAATTGGCTTTAATATTACATGCCCACAATTAAAAATTGGAAGCCCACAATTCGGGTTCTCTTAAATGGGTTACCTTTTAAGCACAGCCCAGCTGCTCTGATATTGTTGCAAAAACCCAGTTGGGTTTTGGTTCTTTTCCTTGGTGGCGTTCCAGCAGAGAAAAAAACAGGTTCAGAACAGCAGGTCCAACAGCAAATGAAGTGAAGCAGATGCAGATGCTATGCAGTGAAATGCAAAAATAGCTAATAAAACTACAAGAAAAACACAGCACCAGTCCCCGGCAGCGGCGCCAAAAACTTGGCAGGCCTGGGACGTGTATAAAAATTAAGCGCAATGAAACGCGGGCCTACAGTAATACCGCAAGTGCACGGTCGTCGGTTGTACCTCGTGCAAGTACGGGTCGATCCACAGAGATTGGGAGTGTTTTTGTTGTGTTTAGCTATTTGGGCTCTAAATTGCTAATGGGCTCTAAATTGCTAATGGGTTTGATAACAATAAAATGAACTGAGCTTGGGCTCAGTTGGTCTTTGAAGTGTAAATGGGCTTTGGGCCTTTGAATGATGAACTGAGCCTTGGACTCAGTTGGTTTGGTCTTAAACTTAGGCTTGGGCTCAGTGGACTATGGAATTACCAGTGAGTGGGCTTTGAACCTGGTCTTTTAGCCTTTGGTTTCAATGAACTGAACTTGGGGTTTGTAACTTATGAGCTTTGGGGCATCAGCAGACAGGGAAAAGGCAGCAGCAGTGGAGCAGCACAACAACAGCAACAGCACAGCACAAGGCAAAGAAAGCAATGCAGCAGTGCAAAAGGCAAGTGCACAGCAGCTGCACAAGCAGTGGAAGGGAGGCAGCAAGCCAAGGGGAAGAAAAGGCAGCAGAACAAGGCAAGGAAGAAAACAGTGGGAAAACAAGGCAATAAAGCAAAGGCAATGCAGTAAATAAAACAAGACAATGAAGACAATGAAGAAAACAAGCAGAGAACAATGCAAATGAACCAAGGCCTAAGCCAAGGGCAGGGATGTGGAGAAGAAGTAACAAAGCAAAGCTAAGGCATTCATCTAGAGTGGGAAGAGAACTAGCTTGCTCATTGTCACTAGTGAGCACTAGTTTCTCCCCACTACTCAATCAACACAATGCACCTAAGCATACAAAAATGGAATGGCAAGATAATCAGCTTGCTATGAGCACTGATTTCTTCCATTACTCAATCAGTTCAATGCTTCAAAGGTAACTAGCCTAGCATTCCATCAAACTAACAGCAAATTAAACACAACAGTTGAGCTAGACATGGCACTAACATGACAAATTAAAATTAAACAGGAACACATTAAACAGGAAATTAAAACATGAAATTAACAAGAACATAACAAACATTTGAACTACTAAACAGAGAATTAAAATTGCCAAACAAGAACCCTAACAGTTAACAGTGCAATTAAAATTGGAACCAAAAAAATGAAATTAAACCTAATTGGTAACTTGGCTAGTCCAAGAACACCTTCTACACATACAACACCCCCTCTATTTATACCCAAAAATGAAGAACCCTAATTTACGAAACCCTAATTTTCAACAGTGACCTAGGGATCGATTTTGTAACCTGATTTGATGTGATGAGACCATTCCATCTTCGACCCATGCTTCCACTTGTTCTCCTGTATCACCTCCATGCATCAATTGCTTCTCTAGCACACGTTAATCCATCAACCCATAACCTAGGGTTTAGGTTAGGTAATAAGTTGATGGGATAAAGGGCTAGAATGATGGGGGAAGCTTTCAATCACGTGTAGGATGATGACGGAGGTGGTATGGTGGTGTCAGGGTTGGTGGAGCAGGTGGCGGAGCTGGTGGAGCAGGTGGAAGGGGAAGGCTCTGCTGTGGAGAAGTGATGGAGGAGAGGTCGACTGTTTTGGGAAGAAGGGTATTAGGTATTTGGGTATTAAGGTGTGAGGCAGGGATAAAGATTTTGATGTTTCGCGAAGCTTAGCCGTGGGATGTGGATCTGGTAGGTAGATCGGACGGTGATGCGGAGGCAAGCGAGGAGCGACCGTCGGATGCTTCTGAGAACTAATCTGATGGCTGAGAACGGAGGCGTTTTTATGTGTAGAAAATGAGGTTGTGCGCACCATTCTTCGCGGCTTCCTTGCGTGATTTCTCCCTGCTTTTCACTACTTTTCTGCTCTTTTTGCTCCGCAAGTCATCCAGACTTTATTTATTACCTAAAAATGCAAAATTAATTAATAAAAATATTTATTCTTGAAAACAATGAAAATACAGAATATGGGATAAAATGTAGAATTAATGCACAAAAGATGAGTTAAATGCCAACAAAAAGGGATAAATATATACAATATTAGGCACTCATCAATCACCAACCGTAGGTAAAGCATCTAGCTCAGTGCTAAACCCCTAAATCCCTAGTATCACCGGATACGGAAGTTCTCGACTACCGGATTCTATTCACCAAACCACCTAGTAGTAGCTCACTCAAGATGTAATTTAGTTAAACGCATTAAGATTTATGAATTTATTAGGTTGATATAAGTAGTTAGACTCTTAGATCAAGGTTTACTTGCTAACGTTGTTTCCACACACACAATTGCTCCACGGAATCCCTCCGCAAGGTCTCGTGTTTGCTACTTATGTAAAGAGTCAAGAAACGATTACTTATCCCCTAACTTTCACTAGATATAGATCAATTAACAAATCAATTTAGTATGCATCCTAAACAACCTATCAATCAACCATGAATGTATAAACATTCCTATTAGTAAAAACAAACGATAATCATGTGAAAATTTCAAAGTAGATTTAAAACAAAACTCAAAACATGTTAAGAACTAGGAATTCATCCTCAATCAATAAAATTAGCTACTCATGCTAAGGAGTTCACACAAAGAATAAAGAAAAGAGAAGTGTTGTGCGTGTAAAAGGTGTGTAAGTGTAAAAAGTTATGTAGAGAACTTCTCTATTTATAGGCTTCAATTTCCTATCAATCCTCTTAGGAATAGAATCCTCATTACATAATAACACCACTTTCCCAATTTGAGCCTAATTCTAATTTTAAGTCTTTCTCAAATCTTCCATTTTCTCTTTCCAAATCCAAGCCCAATGTTTCAAACCCATGAGTCTAGATGAGTCTAGAAAATTCTTCATTAAATGAGTCGCCTATGAAATGACAATATTGCCCATTTCGCACAAATTGGGTGATTTCTTCTTCTTTTCCTACGTGCGACTCCAGATACCTAATAACTCAAAAACATGCGTAAAATACATAATTTACAAGAAAAAAGCAGAGAAAGCATAAACAATAGATAATAAATAGGATGTATTCTACACCCTATCAAGTTATCAATCACCTCACAACAATTTTAATCGTATAGTAGCGAAACAAGATGTTGCGGAATCACAAACAATGAGACGAAGATGTTTGTGATTACTTTTTATATCTTGCCTATCGGAGATATCAATCTTAAGACAATCAATCTGATTGTACTCGTACGATAGAAGATGCAAGATCAGATCACACAACTACGATAAAAGTAGTATCGGTCTGGCTTCACAATCCCAATGAAGTCTTTAAGTCATTAACCTGGTTTTAGAAGAAGAAAACCAAAGTTTAAAGCAAACTAGTATCACACGTGAGGTGTGGGGATTAGTTTTGCACATATACTAGAGTTCCCCTTATATACTCTTTCAAATCAGGGTTTGCAATTAAGTTACCTTAGTAACAAAGCAATCAATATCCACCGTTAGATGAAAACCTGATTTAGATTCAAGCTACAACCGTTAGATCGAAACTTAGCTTGTTACACACACTTGACAATGCACGCTTCTAGGTTTGTTAACCGTACCCAAACGTATGCACTTGTTGGTTCAACAATAGTCAGCCAAAAGGTTAGCCATATGAGCATTTCATATTAACCACGTTCTTATTCACCATAACTAGTTCAAATGATTTCAAATGAACTAGTTAGAGAGTTGTTCAATTGAAAGGAAATCTCATGTACTACACAAGACACAATCGAAGCAACGATGATTTGATTCACTTGAATCGGTTCATGAGCTTTTTTAGCCACGGTTTGCAAACTGTATTCCTTATTCTTTTTAAGTTTAAGTTCAGAAATCATCTTCAGATATATAACCTTCTCAAGTTCGGAGACTAGGTTCGCGGACTTAAGTTACCGGGCAGAGTTTACAAACTATAGAAGAAATTCTCGGGTATGAGAACTTCGTCGGTTCGCGGACTGGGTTCGCGGACTTATCTTCATGCAAGTAGTTTGTCAACTCCAGCAGAAATTCTCGGGTTTAAGAACTTCGGAAGTTCGTGGACTTGGCTCATGCCATTCTTCCGGTTCTCTTGATCAACAAAGTTCACAAACTTTGGTTCAAGGAATAGGACTTATACATAAATGTGTTTCCACAACAATGCTTATGTCCACCATTGGTTATGTAGTCTAAACTCTCATTTCAATCATTGAAACATTCTTAAAGGACGTTATATAGTTGTTACACCATTTGTCGTCAAAGCAATTTTCAAGATGATTGAAACATATCATGACTTTCGTCACATGGTAAAGATAAACTTGGTTAAAGCGAAATGCTTACCAACTCATATCTCAATATATAGATAGGCGAGGTATACTCGGCTCGAAATACCAAATGTGTATAATCAAAGTCTATATATATAGCATACAACTTCTTGTCTCAAAGAGTAGGAGATAGAGTAGATAGACTTTTGAGTGATAGATAAGTTTAATTCTTCACATACCTTTTTGTAGAGAAGTTCCACCAGTTCCTTGAGTAATTCTTCTACTTGTATGATGAATCGTCATGAAGTCCTTGAGCTCAACTATACTTTCTATCATAGTCCGAGACTTAGCTATAATAGACTAGAAATCAAGACTTATAGTTTTGATCACCAACATTGACAAACATGCTTGAGATAGTAACGCATGCGAGTTCGACAATGCAATGCTCTAACACAAACCAATTTTGGAACTTTAACCACTCAAGTTTTTAAACGGGTACGCATACTTAAGTAGCCGGTTTGAGTTTGGGTTTGCCAGTATGCAAACGGGTACGCATACTTAGTACACTTCCAAATTCCAGCATAAATTCTCGGACCTATACCTTATGCAAGTACGCGTATCGGTATGTGTACTTGGTACACGGAATTTCACAACTTCGAGTACGCATACGGGTATGCATACTTTAGTTCCGGTCATGGATCACATACATGCAAGAATGCATACTATGTTTATAATCCAATGATGGTTAAGTATTCTAAACTCTATTTCAATCATTGAAACTTTCTTAGAGGATGACAATAGACGTTTTCATACACTATTAGCATCAAATAAATTTTCAAGTTATTGAAATAATCATGACGAAACATTTCAAGTCTACACCAAATGATTGTATCACACAAACCATGTAAGATGTTACTCCAAAATTTTCAAATGATCATATTTTGACTTTCGTCAAGGATATAAGATGAACTTGGTTGAAGCGAAAGCTTACCAACACATATTTCGAGAAATATGTAAGCGAGTTAAAATCAGCTTGAAATCTCAAACATGTATAATAGAAAACTATATCGTAACACGATTTATGTCTCAATATAGGATACATAGTAGAAATAGACTTTCCAAGTGATAGATGAGTTTCAGTCTCCACATACCTTTTGTTGATGAAGTTCCACAAGCTCTCCTTAGTAGTTCTTAGTCTTCAATTGATGAACGCCGTGAAGTCTAAAGCTCAACTACACAATCTATCCTAGTCAGAGACATCTATAAATAGACTAGATATCAAGACTTAAAGTTTTGATCACTAATATTGAAAAATAAGCTTGAGATAGCAACGCTTGCGAGTTCGACCGAGCAGTGCTCTAATAGAAGACCATGCTTTACATTGTGCAAGTGACATTGGGCTCAAATTTCGGCATGAACTAGTCCGAGATGTATTTACGGATATATGTTACAAAGCAGGGGTACTGACACGAAAAGAAGTCACGCTAGGCTTTTTGTATGATAGTAATCATTCATTACCACCTGTAAATATACTTGTGTATAACTGGGAGAATGGCCAAGACACGTATTTTGATGTTACTGGTGTTTCACCATTAACAGGAATTGGACTATATAATTTCACACCAAGTGGAAATCTCCAGTGCAATCACCCGCAAGTGCTAAACATATCAATACAAATGCTTAGCTTATGGATACACGTTGGGTATTTTGGGCTTCTCCACCTTAGGTGAACTTGGAGAAGATACTGCTATATTCTTGAAATGAAACGATTGAAGAATTGCTTCGCTAGACATGATGCTTATGCTAGCGTGGGAAGTTTCCTTTTTTCTAGAATAAACCTCACTATTTAAAAAGGTGTTGGCGCCCAGCTTGTTACTAGGCTTCCAACCAACTTCCTGTAAAAGCGATGATTATTTGATTTTAAAAATATTTTAATATATTCTATTTTTTTCATTTATTTCAAACAGTCTTAAATTTTTATTTTCTGCTTGAATTAAATTTCCCTAATGCCAAAATTAATAACATTTTTTTGTATAAGTTACTGTTTTGGGGTAAAAACTGATTCTGCTGGAAATGGTAAATTTGGGTGTGCCGCCGAGAAATGAATCTAAACCCTAAACAAATGCACTTCATGGGAGTAATTTAGATTCGATATATTAATATGTATAATTCTGGACAAAACCATTAAATGGCCGTTTCATTCTTGCTTCAGTCACTAAATGAAGGAGAAGGGTTGATCTTAGGGAGGGAAGCGAAGAAGGTATTGAGATCAGAATGGTTAACTCTGAAGGTGTGGTCATTTATGACTTGTATCAGAATGTGGTTTTTGGATACTTTTGTTGATAACACTTGTTTTTTGAAATAGATTGAAAACCTATTTATATAAGTCATAGTTGAACGCATCCTGATCTCATAGGAAGCGGAAGTAGTTGAGTGATGAAGAAGTGGGGATCGTGTAAAAATGTTGAAAACCACGTCTTGCTATGAGAGAAGACAGGTTGGATTACACTCACTATTTCTCTGTTACCACTAACTGTCCGCCTTTCCTGACACTTTCTCATAATGGGTTGTTGCACGCCGCACGCTGTAAACCGCCAGATCAATACCCTGATGAACATCCCCCCTGTTTGTGACATGTTTGATGTCTCGAGTATTTTCGTGGAAAATATGTAGCAAGTTTCTAAGTGGGTCTTGTTGGAAAGACCTAGATATTTCGACCAATCACGCGCAATTTAGGCGGCGAGTGGTCATATGTTATAAGTCAAGCCATGAGACTTGCCGCAAGAAATAGCGTGTAATGATTTTTAGATCTAATAATTAAATTATTTGTGAGATCGATATTTATGGAACATAGTTTGTAATCGATGCGTATAAAGCATCGCTTTTTAAGCAAGCAGCTCAAATAATCTATGTTCATAAAGCATTGTTGTATAAATCTCGGTTAATTTAGTCGCGGAGCTTAATGTCTTAAAAGGAGCATGACCGATCCTCTTCAGGAAGCTTCTAGGAGCTATTCATGCACGTCAAAGGTGAGCCGGTCAGTCCTTATAAGAGAGTGATGGCTGGTAGCCATTTTGGTATCCTATTGGTCGGCCCAAGTTGGATCTAAACTGGTTAAATTAGCTATCCGAATTGAGTAGCTGAGATGATTTGGGTAGTTGTTGGCTGCCGTTGAATTCATTTAAGACCTTTGTAGGATGCGCGATTTGCCCCCTTTTGGAAGCCGTTCAGGAGCCGCATGGATAGGTCGTGGCTTGGATGGTCGGTCCTCATGGAAGAGGGATGGATGGTGATCATGGAGACATCTTATTGGTCGCCTAAAATTATATCTCGGCCGGTCAATTCGGCTAGCGAAGTTGGACGGCCGAGATCATTTTGCGAAAATTAAGCGATGTCGCTGGCCGTAAAGGGGCCGTTATGGCCGTGTGGACATTCCATTTTGATCTAACGGTTTTAGGTATTAGCTGCGGGCTGTGAGTAATTCGATCGGCCAGGGCAGTAGCCAGGCCGCTGATGATCATATCTGTACGTTGTTTGTCGGTTGAGATTAAATCGAGGCCGGTCAATTCGGCTGGCAAAGTTGGACGGCCACGATTGATTTAAGACCTCCATATGCGGTCTTAATTGTTTTGAGACCTTTTTCATCCGCGCGGCCGACCTAATTTTGGCTAGCGGTTAGTGTTGCTGCCGGCATGCTATGAGAATTATGATTGGTTGGAATGAAAGTGTGCACGCCAGTGAGTATCATAGAGCTTGTTTGGCTGCGCTGGGAGGAGGTCAGGCTCGTTGAATTGGCTGGCCAAAACGTATGGTCGTGATTGTTTTGAGACTGACATGGGCAACCTATATTCAATTCCTTAAGGAATCAAGCGTATCGATCAGCCAACTTCCTATTTTAATTAAAAGTGTGTGCGGTGCTTTTGGAACGATTTGATTGGTCGATGGGAAAGAGGGGCCAGCAAGAAATAATATGGGGCGTGGCCGGCCGTCCACGGCAGTGCCTGTTAGGGCAGAACGGCCGGCCGAGAGCCGTGGCCGCGCCTACTCTTGCTGCTGCTTTTATTTGCCGCAGTTTCTCATTTACTTCTTTTTTTCTACTTTTGGCAGGATTCTGCTCCTACTAGTCCATGGCGGATCAATTTCCTAGCTTGCCTAGGTTTGGTCTCGACTAATAGGGTTCGAGATATTGCGCAGGCCGCAAAAAATACCTAATTTTTGTAAATTAGTAAGATTAGGCTTAGAAATATTGAATTTTATGGGATGGCACAAAATCAATCGATTTCTGGTGAATTTTGTGCGTTTATTCAAAATCACTAACTATGTTTCAAAGAGCAGCATAACTTTGCGTGCTTCTAATTGAGTATTTCTATGCATATCTCAATCCTGACATTTCGGGAAATTCATGCTACTCAGCTGTGAGCGAACATTAATTGTCATATCATGTCAAAATCAAGAGTTCGACTGGGGAACATAGCATAGATTGAATACTCGACAGGCCATGCATTAGTGAGTAATGCAGGCGGGAGATAAAATTTATACAATATTTGGGATTGTTGCTGCACGCACCATTCTGGATAAATTTTATATATAAATATGCTGAATTGCTTAATACATATGTGAGTAAAGAGGCCTAGACACTCATTAATTTAAATGGCTCAGTTTCTTTGCAGAATAACGACACATTAAATACAGGGTTTTTAAAATTTTAGCCCTGAATTAAAAATCACCATCAACATTAAGTCCCCTGCTTAGTACGTAACAGTGACATTGTTGCGGGGTAAATACTAGATGGTGATAGTCAAGAAAATTCACGACAAAATTTTGACACATGTTACCAGGATGGACGCTGGATCGGTCTTTGAGATAGACACGTTTGATGAAGTATCAAGGCCTATAGTGATCGTCCTCCTAGTATACGCCAATAATATCCAGGTAGATAAGCATCTAATCGGTTGATATCCCTCATCTAAAGCCTTTATACACGGAAGATAGAGAGTCCTTTCCCTTCCCAGATTTTGTCAATTTGCGGAATATAAATGGAAGCACTTGAGATTTTCTTTTCATATCGATCCTCACAGAGTTACACTTTTCTTCTTTCCAGGTACGTGCTTCGTATTCTCTTGTAGATTTTTTTTTTAGATTATTCTTCGTGTCAGTTGTTGACATAACCGTAACGCTTTTCTGCAGTGTATGATGGAAACTCTTGGTGATGATTATTCCCCTAACTCTCAGAGAAGGATTTTGGAGTTAACAATCCCAAGATAACCGCATTTGAATAGGTATTGGATAAGATAGATTGTTCGTTTCGCGAAGCTGGTCGGACTATACGGGGTATTCCCTCGTACATCTGAGAATCGTTCGAGAGCCCGTCCAAGATTTTCTTGCTTCGGTTAGCATGGAGGAAAAGTGGAGACACGATGAAACATCTCAGCCAACAAGTGCCAGGGATGAAAGATTTGCGTCTCGGCTAAAGATACGAAGGATTGAACATGAGCGGCCTCCAAGTGAAAATATACATGATTACCCCATTCATAACGTCGTCATAATTCTCGACTCTGATGTGGACGAAACGAAACATCCTCAAAAGGCTGTTGGAGAAGTTTCTGAAAAGGATGTTGGAGCAGCTTCCGAAGAGTGTATAGGAGCGGCCTCTGAAAAAGACGTTGAAGCGGCTTCCAAGGAAGAGGTTGAAGCAGCTTCTGGAAGGGAGGTTGAAGCGTCTCCTGGAGAGGACGTTGAAGCGGCTTTTAAGGAGGACTCCAGTGAAGGCGCCATCAACCTTGACGTTGACGTTAATAACTAGATTTCCCACTTTATTATTCACTTTTCTTAGATAAGCATCTTTTCGTAGCTTGCAGATGCTTTTGATATTTAGTGGTTTTTGTTTATATGGCTGGAGCCAGGGCTTCATCAAATAATAATCTTTCATTGATGCTACTTTGATGATTTTATGTTTCCAATTGGATGAATGGATGAAACCTCCTGACTAAGAAATCCAAATCCTTAGAAGAAATCTTGCAATACCTTGAAACTTTTAGACGCAACACTCTTTGGTAGGGCTACAATAGAGCCTCAAATTCATTCCTCGAACGCCACGATTAATACCCTAATTGCAAAAACCGAGTTCTTCCCATTATACTGAGGTACATGGCGGATGGGAAAACGGCACACAAATAGTGATGGTTGGAAAGTCGTTTTTTCTTCTCATGGGAAAGGATACCACTTACACAATAATATCTCAACACATGCAACGCTGGCAACAACAACTCAAACTATGGAAAATAACAATAATGGCTAAGGATTCGACCAACCTTCTGTTTGATTTTTCCCTTGCAGATTACACGCTCCTTAAAGACTTGTGGCGCGACGACTAGGTATATACGAGCATGGACGCCTTGCCACGATCCAAGAGACCCAAAAAAACATATTTTGTTAGCTAAACAGATGAATGAGGCCTCGTCTTCAATTGACGACATGCACAGCGTAACTGGATGTATCGTTTCTGAAGAAGTATAAAGACGTCTTTTCTAAGAAGGATGTATTGCTGCTGGAAGATTTCCCTTGAATATTTTGTCCTTCATTTTTCCTTTCCATATTCCCCTCTTGGGTATGCTTTGAAATATAAGAGATGTTTCCTCTGTAGTTTGGTTTTCTGGTTTTGAGCTAGTAGGTAATTGTTTTTTGAGGGTTTTGAGTTTATTTGAGATTTTTGTTTTGTAATGATTTAAGAGTAATTTTCTGAAAATAAATAATGCTTCAATTAACTGATAAACTACAACCCTAATTATGAATGCAAGACGGTGCAATCATTTTGGAGGAATTACAAATTTTGCATGAAAATGGAAATGCTATAGGAAACTCTAGGGAAGAGGCGACATGATATTTTAGGTATTGAAAGGTTTGAGCCATCTGGCGTGCATTAATACGCCTTCTAGCTCGTCAGTATTGATGAGCTTGCAGTAGCCTCCCAATATAACTGCTCATACCAGATACGGCTCGTCTTTTCCTTCTATGGAACCGGGTGAAGCAGGTTGAGCAGCAATTCTTACTACCATATCCCCAGCTTGAAATGGGTTTGGGCGTTGAACCATTACTTGATTCTTAGATTCTTTATCTCTGACTAAGACAACTTCTAAACTCTTGATAAAATAATTGAAAGGACCAGCATCCACTCACATCTTCTAGTGACGGCTGGGTTGATAATAAAATCGAGTCCCCAAGCCTTGGCGGAAGGAGGAGTGATTTTTTGCAAAAAGGGTTGTTAAATAAGACTTACTTGTGCCTAGAATCTGCGAACAAATCCTGATGTGCTTTCTCCAAGCAGCTGCGTCACACTCACGAGTTGTTGATACGGCAATAAATAGTCTTCAGGATTGGATGGCTTGTTGAAGACCCTTTAAGGTATAGACACTGGAAAAGGACATACTCCTAGCATCACCTTGTTGCCGGGGATCCATGAGCATCCCAGGATCATAACATAATTTGGGTATTCTTTGAAAATATGGAACTTGGCGTGTGTCAAGGCATCTCCTATCTTGATCACAAGATTAACGTATCCATAAGCGTCTAGGGACTCCCCTTCTGAGTTTTTTATTACAGTTGGGCAATGAACAACTTCTTGTTTCGAAATTACATCAAACCTTAGAGTCTTGATAGTGATGATGTTAAAGTCAGAGCTTGCATCAATAAGCGCGCTGTCAAACTCGACGCCTTTGAGGTGAGCGGCGGTTAAGAGTCCCCAGTTATAATCATACTTTCCAGGAGAGGTTGGGGTTTGGGAGCGGCTTCCCTGACTGGAAAAAGCCGCTTTCCTGATACAACACGGTTGAAGGCTACAAATATGTCTTGACGCTGCGCCTTGGAGAAATAAAGAATCTCACATAAATTCTCCATCATAGACTGTACGGTTTTGTGGATGGAATCCCCAGAAATCATGCAGCTCCTGACAGGAAGGGGATCTCTATGAAATCCTTCAGTACCTAATTGAAGTTCTCCTGCATCTACATTCTCTTTGAAAATGCGTTTCAATTTGTTGCAGTCACTGGTTGGGTGATTGGCGAATCTATGGTAACGACAATATTTTGGATTTGCCATTTCTTCTTCAGTTGGTGGACGTCTGAGAGGAGTTATCTTGATGGCGTCATCTTGAATCCATGCTTCTAGGAGTTCGATTACCTCTTCAATCGGAAACAGGAAGGTTAAAGAAGCTTCTCCAGTTTCTTGTTGTTGTGCAGGCGTCTTGGTCGCAACTTTTCGGGTTTGAGCTGTCTGCTGTGCTGGTGTCGCACGTTTGGGTTGTTGTTCTACAGCTGGAGCTTTTATCTTTCCTCCTTCACTCACCACACTTACATAAGGTTGGGTTTTGTATTGTTTATTGATGAGACGTTTGTTCCCTCGAGTCTCACGTGCATCTTCATTCCTGGCGGTCCTGGTTCTTTCCAGCAAGGCTGGTGCTGTTGTGGCCGACCGCTTAGCAGCTTCATGAAGTTCAGAAAATGACTGGAAGCACAGGTTCTCCAGTAAAGAGCGATAGACGGGAACCATGACATTAATGCAAAACTCCACCAATTGATGTTCAATCACATTTGGAACATGACAATCTATCACTTGAATCCTGCATCTCTTGACATAATCATTTGGATGTTCATTGTTTCGCAGAAACATCCTTCCCAAGTCTGATAAAGTGATTTGCTCAGACATAAAGAAATATTTCTCGTAGAAAGCGGTAACCATTTCAAACCATTTGGATATGCTGCTTGGTGCAATGTTGTTGTACCAGGTGTACGCCCTTCCAGTGAGTGATTTTGAGAATTATTTCAGGCGGAGGACGTGGTTATATTCATGCTCCCCTAGTGATTCTAAAAAACGAGAGATGTGGTCATGAGCATTACCTGTACCGTCATAAAAAGAGAATTGGGAAGAAGAATATCCTTTAGGAAGGGGAACTCTTTTCACATCAGGAGGATAAGGAGGTTGGTGCCGATGAATGGTATATGGATTTTCCCTGCCTCGATTCTGGAGAATCCATTCCAAGTCCTCTCGTGTGATAAAGTTGGAATGTTGATTCCTTTCTGATGATCGTTCAGGAGCTACACGAACTTCTTCATCCATAAAGATACGCCTTGTTGAAGTACTTGCGCCAGGCGTCATGAAAGTGTTCACTGTCTGCTCCGTTTGGGGTTGACGCAGTTCTGATGGTAATATTTCCATTAGCGTATTGAGAAAAGTGAGTACCTCCTTCTAAGTTGTAGACATGTCCTTCTGAGCTTTGGAAAGAACTTCCTGTCTCTCCATTAAATCGGTAATGATAATAGGAGGTTAGTTTCCTCTGGCTCATCCAGTCTCCCGTCCCGACGAAGAAGTGGTAGCATCCCTGGTAACAATTGGAGGTGTCATGCTCAAAGAAATATTAGGATTAACAGCCTCTTGCTCTGGTAATAAGAGGCGTCATTCCAGGGGGGATGCTTCCGGCGCTGCTGGTGTTGGTGCTAGAGGATGTAACACCATGAGATGTGTTGACTGTGCTGGCAGGCGGTATATTGATGTTAACAGCAGGGATATTAGCGCCAGCAACATCAGTATTGGTAACTGACCCAGACTTAAGATCCACCATATTGAAATTGAGAAGATTGGAATGAAATTGAAAATTGATTTCGCAACCGAGAGATTAATCTCCCACTGTGGTCGCCAGTTGTTTTGGGGTAAAAGCTGATTCCGCTGGAAATGGTAAATTTGGGTGTGCCGTCGAGAAACGAATCTAAACCCTAAACAAATACATTGCAAGAGAGTACTTTAGATTCGAGAGATTAATATGTACATTTCTGGCCTAAACCAAGAAATGTTCGTTCCAGTATTGCTTCAGTCACAAAATGAAGGAGAAGGGTTGATCTTAGGGAGGGAATCGAAGAAGGTGTTGAGATCAGAATGGTTAACTCTAAAGGTGTGACTGTTTATGACTTGTATCAGAATGTGGTTTCTGGATACATGTGTTGATAACACTTGTTTTTTGAGATGAAAACCTATTTATATAAGTCATAGTTGAACGCATCCTGATCTCATAGGAAGTGGAAGTAGTTGAGCGATGGAGAAGTGGGGATCGTGTAAAAATGTTGAAAACCATGTCTTATTATGAGAGAAGACAGGTTGGTTTACACTCACTATTTCTTTGCTGCCACCAACAGTTCACCTTTCCTGACACTTTCTTATAATGGGCGTGTTGCACGCCGCACGCTGTAAATCGCCAGACCAATACCCTGATGAACATCTCCCAGTTTGTGACATGTTTGATGTCTCGAGTATTTTCATGGAAAATATGTAGCAAGTTGCTCAGTGGGTCTTGCTGGCAAGACCTAGCTATTTTGACCGATCACGCACAAGTTAGGCGGTGAGTGGTCATATGTTATAAGTCAAGCCATGAGACTTTCCACAAGAAATAGCGTGTAATTCTTTTTAGATCAAGTAATCAAATTATTTTTGAAATCGATATTTATAGAACATCGTTTGTAATCGATGTGTATAAAGCATCACTTTTAAGCAACATCTCAAATAATCGATGTTCATAAAGCATCGTTGTATAAAGCTCGTTTAATTTAGTCGCGGATCTTAATGTCTTAAAAGGAGCATGACCTTCCCTCTTCAGGAAGCTGCCATGAGATATTGTGCATGCCAAAGGTGAGCCGGTCAGTCCTAATAGGAGAGTGATGGCTGGTAGCCATTTTGGCATCCTATTGGTCGGCCCAAGTTGGATCTAGACCGGTTAAATTGGCTAGCCGAATTGAGTGGCTGAGATGATTTGCGACAGTTGTTGGCTGCCGTTAAATTCATTTAAGACCCTTGTAGGATGCGCGACTAGCCACCTTTGGACAGCCGTTCAGGAGCCGTATGGATAGGTCGTGGATTGGACCATCGGTCCTCATGGAAGAGGGATGGATGGTGATCACGAAGACATCTTATTGATCGCCTAAATTAGATCTAGGTCGGTCAATTCGGCTAGCGAAGTTGGACGGTCGAGATTGTTTTGCGACAATGAAGTGCTGCCGTTGACCGTAAAGAGGCCGTTATGTCCGTGTGGCCAATCCATTTTGAGCTAACGGTTTTAGGTGTTAGCTGCGGGCTGGGAGTAATTCGATCAGCCAGGGCTATAGCCGGGCTGCTGGTGATCATATCTGCACTTTGCTCGTCGGTTGGGATTAAATATAGGACGGTAAATTCGGCTAGCGAAGTTGGACGACCACGATTGACTTAAGACCGTCATATGCGATCTTAATTCCTTTGATTCATTTTTCATCCGTGCGGTCGGCCTAATTTTGGCTTGCGGTTAGGGTTGGTGCCGGCGTGTGAGAATTTTGATTGGTTGGAATGAAGTGTGCGCGCCAGTGAGTATCATGGAGCTTGTCTGGATGTGATGGGACGACGCCAGGCTCATCTAATTAGCTGGCCAAAACGTATGATCGTGATCGTTTTGAGACTGACATGGGCAGCCTATATTCAATTCCTTAAGGAATTAAGCGTATCGACCCGCCAACTTCCATTTTTAATTAAAAGTGTGTGCGGCGTTTTTGGAGCGATTTGATTGGTCGATGGGAAAGAGGGGCTAGCAAATAATAATATGGGGCGTGGATGTCCGGCCACGGCAGTGCCTGTTAGGGCAGACCAGCCGTCCAAGTGGCATGGCCGCGCCTCCTCTTGCTGCTGCTTTTATTTGCCGCAGTTTCTCTTTTACTTCTTGTTTTCTACTTTTGGTAGGATTCTGCTCCTACTAGTCCATGAAGGATCAATTTCCTAATTTGTCTAGGTTTGGTCTCGACCAATAGGGTTCGAGATACTGTCCAGGCTGCAAAAAAGACATAAGTTTTGTAAATTAGTAAGATTAGGCTTAAAAAGATTGAATTTTGTGGTCTGACACAAAATCAATCAATTTCTGGTGAATTTTGCGCGTTCATACAAAATCACTAACTATGTTTCAGAGACCAGCATAACTTTGCGTGCCTCTAATTGAGTATTTCTATGCATATCCCAATCCCGACATTTGAGGAATTCATGATATAATCAACGGAGGTTTCTACGCCGGACTCAGTTCCTCAAACTTCCCATAACTTTTTTTAGATTCCTATATCAAACTAGCAGACTCGCCTCAAAACTATCATGACAAAAACTATTTAGATCCACATCCACCAATAGTCAAGGTTAATAATCCACATTGCCAATATCATTCTCCGGTGTATGAATTCGACTAAAATGCTAAATCCTGTCAAGTTTCAAACTCAGGTGGTCGATATCACCGCCAAACAACTTTATAGTGCATACAGTGACATGCATCTCATACCCTTAAACTTTTCTTTTCATACCCTTGAATTTTTCTTTTGACAATTAGCCAAATTTGTAGGCAACACTACAACAAAATAGAAACACGTACACGTTCTATGAATCATCATTATTATACCTGCGTTTTTAGGGGCCACTCAAAAGGAATTAGGGGCCACCTTTTTATTCCCATCCATTGAAGGAGGTTAAGGAATGTCTTAAAAATAAAAAATTGTCTATATTGTCCTTCACCTTTATACTAAATCTAAACCTATATCCTTTATTTTCATAATCATATCATTCCACTTCTACTTCTCTTTTCCATCCATTGGAATTTTTTTCCATCATATTAATTTTGATTGAAAACAAAGATCATCGATCAAACAAATGTTATGATTGATTGTTTAAAATTAAAACCCAAAATTTACTAACCTTAAAGTTGAAACTTAGAACATCAAAAAAAAGGAGTTCAACAAACAAAACGAATAGATGATAGTAGTTGTGATTCAAAATTAGGATTTGATTACTTGAAATCAAAAATTTGATCCGAAAATTTTCTTGGATTTACAGTAGCAGAAACATAATCGGTAGATAACTATCTATTTTACCTACCGATTATGGTTGATGTTCTTGGATTTACACTAGCAGAAACATAATCGGTAGATAATAATCTACTTTACCTACCGATTATGGTGGATGTTCTTCGTTTCTTAAGAACATCAACCATAATCGGTAGGTAAATTGATCGATATCTACCGATTATTCTTGATTCGAAAAATTAAATTTCTCTGTACAAAAAGTTACGCACAATCGATAGATAATGAACACCATTAACTACCGATTGTGAAAGTAGAAAATTTTGAAATTTTTGTTAAGTTTTGAAAATTTGAATTTGAGGTCATGAACACAATCGGCAGATAATAAGCATCACTTATTAACACAATTCACTTCCGATTATGGTAGTACTAAAAAATTCGAAAATTTAGTATATTCGGAGGTTAAAGTAACACACTTTACTACCGATTATGGTAGTACCAAAGTTCGAAAATTTTAGGATTTTGGCAAAATCATATTTTGGGGCCAATATACATTCGGAAGTCAAATTTACTACCGATTATGGTAGTACTAATATTCGAAAATTGAATATATTCGGAGGTTAAAGTAACACACTTTACTACCGATTATGGTAGTACCAAAATTCGAAAATTTTAAGATTTTGCAAAATCACATTTTGGGGCCAATATACATTTGGAAATCAAATTTACTACCGATTATGGTAGTGCTAAAAGTTCGAAAATTGAGTATATTCGGAGGTTAAAGTAACACACTTTACTACCGATTATGGTAGTACCAAAGTTCGAAAATTTTAGGATTTTGGCAAAATCTCATTTTGGGGCCAATATACGTTCGGAAGTTAAATTTACTACCGATTATGGTAGTGCTAAAATTCGAAAATTTAGTATATTCGGAGGTTAAAGTAACACACTTTACTACCGATTATGGTAGTACCAAAGTTCGAAAATTTTAGGATTTTGGCAAAATCTCATTTTGGGGACGATATATATTCGGAAGTTAAATTTACTACCGATTATGGTAGTACTAAGATTCAAAAAATGAATATATTCGGAGGTTAAAGTAACACAATTTACTACCGATTATGGTTGTACCAAAGTTCGAAAACTTAAGGATTTTGGAAAAATATCATTTTGGGGCAAATATACATTCGGAAGTTAAAGTAACACACTTTACTACCGATTATGGTTGTACCAAAGTCGAAAATTAAAGGATTTTGGAAAAATCTCATTTTGGGACCAATATACATTCGGAAGTTAAAGTAACACACTTTACTACCGATTATGGTTGTACCAAAGTTCGAAAAAGCAAAAAAATAAAAATAAATAAATCCCTCAAATTTTTTTATCACCCGAATCCTGCTCAAACTACTGAATATCGAAGGATAATTTTGTCATTATGAAATATGGAAGATGAGGGATGAACACAATTTAGGATTGGGTGACCTTTTTTGTTTTATTGTTGGCCCCTAATTCCTTTTGAGTGGCCCCTAAAAATGACAGGATTATTATTACCCCAAATGGCTTCTTTTAAAACCGCAAGAGGGTCATTAGTTGGCGTAATAAAGTATAAAACCAACTACCAGTTTATAAGTTATTTCGTTACAAGTCCCCAATCTTTATGTACCCCTGACGCGGCAGAGCGAGACCACAAAAGTCCACTCCTCCCCCCCAACCATCCCCACCACTCCTCCTCTCAAACCAACACAAACAAGAAGTATTCAGAGACTTCATCTTCTTCTCTACTCCTCTTCTCCTTCCTTTACACAGAAGAAGAAGAAGATAATATCAACAAACGAACCCTGATTTCACAACAATGCAATTCTGATTTCTCCTTCTACTTCTTCTGCTACAGTTTCTCTGTGTTTTTCTGTCTAGTTATTCAATCTCCTCTCTCTGTTGAATCGACAGAGATAATGGAATCTCCAGCGTCATCTTATGTTTCATCACCAGAAGCTCCAAGGAGATCTGGAACAACAGGAACTAACAATAAGTACCCTGTTTCAGGTAATACATTCTTCTTCAATCTCTTATTAAGAGATCTAATGAAACTTTCGGTATGGGTTTTGACTTTTCTTCCATTATCATAAAAAAACTATGTCAATGAGGGATGTTAATTGAGCTCTTTGAATTTGTTACTGATTAATGTGGGATTGGATTGTTATTTGGGTTTATAGAATGAATTGTTTTTGAAGAGGGGGGTTGAATTGAAACTTGGAATAATTAGTTATCAGGATAATGTGTCTATGTTTCAGTTTTAGGGTTCTGAATTTTAGATTCCAAGTAATTGATATATTGGGCTTTGCCTTATCCAAATTTCAATGTGACTTGCTGAATTGTAAGACCAGAAGAATTTTAGATCTGCATTAATGGTTGACAGATGACTTGTTGTCTTTGTTTCGTCTAGGAAAACTAGAAAATTGCTATGTGGAGACTTAATGTCAATCTCTATGAAGTGATAAATGTCAATAATAATAATAATTTGGTTTGAGACTATTTTATGACAATGCCTTAAATCTTGTTTTCTTGAGAAATTCAGCATGCTACTAGTATGGTATTGAGCTAGCATAGAGCAAACCACTTAGCTTAGCAAAAGTATTTGCATATTTGCTAGTCCAGAAAATATCTTTGTCTTTTTCGTACTTTTATGCTGAACGCTTGCTTTTTGTTCAGATTAGATGAACTGATTTTTCTAGGACATACTTGTTTTTTCAGATGACAAGGAGAAGCCTTTCTACGTTAGATTCCTAGTATCCAATTCAGCAGCTGGTTCAGTAATCGGAAAGGGAGGCTCCACGATTACTGAATTCCAATCAGAGTCTGGAGCAAGGATTCAACTTTCACGCACTCAGGAATTCTTTCCTGGAACATCTGATAGAATTATTATGGTGTCTGGAGGATTTGATGAGATAATGAAGGCAATGGAACTTATTCTTGCCAAATTACTCAGTGAGGTAACTGTTGCATTGTATTTGTTATTTTTTTCTACTCATGCCAAAAAATTAATTCTCTTTTGTCCTTCAGTTTTGTAATGTCCAAACTGTATTGTACTATTTCCAGGCTCATCATGCTGAAGAGGATGAAGATGTCGACACTAGATCTAAAGTGAGGATCATTGTTCCAAACAGCTCCTGTGGTGGCATAATTGGAAAAGGAGGAGCTACAATCAAGTAATTGTTTATTTACCATATTTGTTTGTTAGTGGAGCGTGCACAGTTTTTCCTGATTTGTCTTCTATTAACCTGAGGTGTCCGATGAAAGTAAAGAAGCATCATGGATTTATTTTAATTTTTCATTCTCGCCTGATTCACTTCCTGTACCTTTTAAAGAAAACCCCGTCAAATCTCTTTCTTGGATCACATTGTAATTGCCCTGTGGTGTTAAATAGAATTTTGTAACTTTCTTTTATGTAAAAATGTATGCTAGTAATTTGCATCTCGTACTAACCCTGTGGGTTTCAGTTATAATTTTTTTAATTTTCTTTATAGTAGAAATATATGCTACTTTCTGGCACCTACTGATACTTAGCTATGCCTTTCAACAGGTCTTTTATTGAAGATTCCCAAGCTGGAATTAAGATATCCCCTCAGGATCATAACTTTATGGGGTTGAATGATAGGCTAGTGACATTGACTGGCTCTCTTGAGGAGCAAATGAGAGCAATTTTCCTGATTTTGTCAAAGCTAGCAGAAGATACTCATTACCCACAGCAATCTGTAAATGCTCCATTTTCATATGCAGGTGCGGGTTATAATCAGTTTCTATAACGATATTTGTTCCTCAAGTAGCTTTCTAGGCATTGCATCGTCTACTTGTACAATTATGTGCTTCGCCTTATGTGTTAATTATAATGGTTGATGGTATGCTCGTGTGGGTTGTTATTGTTTTTACTGTTGTGGTGCGATCGGATTGTTCGGTATCGGTTGTTTTTTCTTCTCTTGATATCTCACCATTGACAGTTGCTGCAAAATGAGACGCGGCCACTTTTAATCTGTTCTCTGTGTTATGAGAGTAGTGAACCAGTGATGACTGTCTGTGTTGGAAGGTTTAGGTGACAAGTGACACAAATTAATATTCAAATAAAGGCCTTTTTAGGGTGTTGAGTAGTATGCATTGGTGAAGTAAGCACTCCCCAACTATCTGTCTCTTAGCTTAGGGAAGAGAGTGTTGAGTGTAAGTTATCTTATTGGTGCCGTTGTTATTGACCAAGATAGTAGGATCTGTCTTAGAACCGAGGATATCCATTTTGAAGCAGTTACACGGGCAATTATATCCAATGATTGAGTGCTGAACTGATCCTACTCAATTCTGAGAAAGTCACATTCTCTTTAAGTTCTTGAGCTCAAGTTCATCTGGTGTTATGTATCTGTTCTACATCTCCATTGTGCCAACACGAAACAAATAGTTTGAGAGTGTAACTTATGGGTGAAGCTTTAGCGCTTCAGCAATATCATGGAGAAATAATGCTCATAGATTGCATTATGTATGACCATATAGTTCCTACTGAGAGCGTTGTGAACCAGGAATGAAAAATGGACTGTTTATAATCTATCATACTCTGTGAACTTTCAGGTGTCAATCTCTCTGGTTCTCCCTATGGATATTTTGCTCCTCCTGGTCGAGGAGGCCCATACAACTCACAAAATCATGGACCAAATGGGGCTGGAGGAAAGTTTCAGAATAATAAGGTTCAGATCTTGAAATTTCTTGTGTTCTATTCTTGCATAGATTGCAGTGTTTTGAAATTTCATTGAACTGTCCTGCAGAAAAGTCAACATCTTTTATTTTCATAATCTTGTACAAATTGATGTGTTTTTTAGGATCACATGAGACCGTGCTGCACACTTTTCATTATATTTTATGAAGCTCAAATACCTCTCCTGCTCTTATTAGTTGTTTTCCTAAACCTGCCTTAGTCATCTAGTACCAATTATAACATCTTTTTGCCTCTCCTTCAGTGCGGTATTTAAAAATGTTTTGTTTGTGTCATAAATGGTTAACTTGCAGCATTCTGGTGAATCACAGGAAGATCGAAGCAACTCGGTGACAATTGGTGTTTCAGATGACCATATTGGTTTAGTTGTTGGCCGTGGTGGAAGGAACCTACAGGAAATCACTCAGGTAAAGATTGTACATAAATATTTCTCTGTCTCTTCCTCTCACTCTGTCTCCAGTTATGGATAATAAGAAATTTATGATCTGCAGGTTAGCGGGGCAAGGATAAAGATTTCGGACAGAGGTGATTTCATGGCTGGTACAACAGAGAGGTACTAATAAAAAGCTCCTTTGTCTTATCACCTGCATGCTCACTTTTTAGGTGTAGAAAACTGATTCTTGTTTACCTGGTTCCGTTACTATTTTGTAGAAAGGTGACAATCACAGGGTCACGTGCGGCAACACATTCAGCCGAGAATATGATCAGGCAAAAGGTTGCATCTGCTACAGAGAGTTAAGCAATTGGATCCCTAATTCACGACTTCTTGTAATTTTCCCCGTTTTTGGTTTTGTTTGTTGTTTGAGAATGTTTATTTGTAAACTGAGCCTAGTTTTGCGATTTAAATTATGTTTGGTTGAATTTGGAGATGGTACAATATCGTCTCCTTTTACCTCGTGTAATTTTCTTTTTTGACCGATAAGAGAAAATACATAATTAAAGGAAGCGAAGGGCAAACAGTTGGCTGAATCCCACCTTAATTTACCTGTAAAGTCTAATGTTTATTGGTAAAAAAGTTGCAGCAGATCCAGATGCTGCTAACTCTGAAAGCTGAAACAACAATATTTTGCATTTGGGTGCTTCAGTTTTTTAGGATTCTAGAACTGGTTAGTCTGCTGCTCTTGAATCTACAATTTTGTTTGGCATCTTAAAAAAGACTAATACAAGAAGAATAGCAAGGCATTTATGATATGATGCAATCATAATGTTTAAAGAACTAATCGGAATACCTAGTTCCCTATCATAACGTTACTCAGTTTGGACTCAAAGGACAGAAGGTAATATTATTGGTAGCAGCATTGCACTTGTGAGATTTTGCATCACCAGGGAAAAGACTAGCAAGAGGGCGAGTGGTTTTAAACATAATGGTTAGACTTGCAAGCGTCAGCATCTTTCGGGACATCACAGGGACCATGACACGCAATCGCTGTTCCATTCGAGCCTGCAAAAATCAGTTGGGCAGGACAAACATTCATCACGTCATTTGGACAACCAGTAGTCACGCAATCACCTGATCCACCATCGGGTACAATTTTTACAGGTACGTTGTAACCATGAACTAGGCTAACATCATATGTTGCTTCTGATTGTTTGATTGAGAAGTTGATTAACGTAACAGGATACTTTGCCGTTAAATTGAAACAGTATATATCGTTTGTTTTACAGTCACCGGTTGCACAAGAAAAGTTTTCGTGATCATCCCTGACGCAGCCAGTCCGTGCCCAAATGGTTCCAGTCCATTCATCTGGTGTATCGAATATACTGAGTATCTTCACCCAACTCCCACATTGTTTCTCCTAGGGAGGGTTGCATACCCAACCATACAGAGTATTGGCATTGGTTCAAGTAGTTGAATGTCACTGCTGCATATCCACCTTCATTCTCAAACATAGAAACACAAGTTATTTTTAATTCATTCGCATTCTAAGAAAATTAATAAAGACAAAATAGATAATCAAATGGCCGAGTTTACGTGATTATTCGTATTACTGTTTACTCATCATGTAGAGCAAACTCAAAGATAGTAAAAATTACCTGTGAAAACTATAACAAGAAGAAGAACAACAACAACTTTTATGACTCCCATTGGCATGGTCGGTTTTTCTTACTAATCAGCAATTTTGCAGAGCCTAAAGATACTGGTAGTAGATAGACAGTGAAAATGAGAATACAAATGGAATTGCAAGTTAAACACTCTCAAAAAGATTTTGAATATAAAATTATGGTCACACAACTTAATTTCAAAATATATTTTACAATTTTAAAAGATTTCAATTGATGTAGTTACAAGTAAAATTCTCTGAAAAAGTGTTGCGACACCGACACCGACACCAACACCAACAGGAGAGTCCAGATATTTTAGGAATTAGCATAGGTTTCCTTATTTAGTATTTGCTTAGTGTTAAAGTTATGTTCACTATATATTCATAGTTTATTCTAGGGTTTAAGATCATCAATCAATATAACAATTCAGTTTATTTAGTTTTTCCTTCTCAGAGCTGGTGGCTAACCCCCAATTCAAAGGGTTTATCCGGCTCTTCTTGGTTATCATCTGCAAACATGCAAAACTTGGTTATCATTACGGAGTTAAACTTATTCCTGAAGGTCTCATTGATTTCATTCTTGTGGTACAACAGCTTATTGCTGAGCTAAATGAAATCCTAGTTCATGATGTTGTGGATGAAGCTGGGGCATGGAAAAACAAACTCCTAAATCAATCTTATCAGATCTTTGGTTTCTTACCTGAAGCAATTCAAGAGCAGAAATATATTTTGAAGTATGGGTACAAACTAGATTCACTATTTGTGAATTCATTTACATTTGCAGAACCTGAAATGTACTCGATACTTAAATTTGTTTGCACCGAGTCTAAGAAGCAATATTGGATAGTTTCATGTCTTGCGAATGGTACCCATGTTCAAATTATGATAGATCACCAATGTTTTCCTATAGACGTTGGTCGTATGAATGAGATACATAGGGTGATATATTTAAGCACTAATGACATACCTATTTACCTTAGGGGTAAGCAGGTAGACTTCATTGGAGAAATCACAACCATGTATGATCATTTCACTCGTTGGATATTTGATCGTGGAAAAGGATTCAAACTTCTTGATTTGTTGGCTATGTACAATGAGAAGCATGGACCGGTAGGATCTATTGAAGATGATGACCATGGTGATGTATTAAGTGGATTAATGGTGGTTAAGCATACCTGTAGAATGGCAAGTCTACAAATCAGGGAAGCTCTTTTGCCTAGTTGTGTCGTAATCACCGTGCATAGCTCCAACAGTGCCGTTAAATATTGTGATCATGACGACATCAAGTCAATTACTGGAGTCAAAATTTATGCAATTCCCATGTCTAATGCAAGCATAGATGCTACAATGAATTCCTTCGTTGTTCCTAGATTCAGAGTTTGCTGTATGAACATCGATGACCCGTTACGCGACTTCATCGAATTAATTGTTCCTTCTTATGAGTCATGCTTGTCAAGATTGTGGAAGCCTCCTTGGTTACAGTTCCTGAGTCCAATGATGTTTTCGTGATAAATTATAATGATCAACTTGGGGACAAGTTGAATTTCAAGGGGCTGGAAATGTTAGGAAACTGATTCTATTTTTTGGTTAGATATATTCTAAGCTTAGTCTTATGATCTAACTTGAGCACAAGTTGTGTCTCAAGGGATGGAGGATGTTGGGACACCAACACCAATAGAAAAGTCTTAGCATACGTTTCCTTATTTAGTATTTGCTTAATGTTAAAGTTATGTTCACTATACATTCGTAGTTTGTTCTAGGGTTTAAGATCATCAATCAATATAACAATTCAGTTTATTTAGTTTTCCTTCTCAGAGCTGGTGGCTAACCCCCAATTCAAAGGGTTTATCCGGCTCTTCTTCTTCGTTAGAATATAATCATGTGAAAACTATCTTCACTAAGTTTTGTGAAGACTATCTTCACAACTTTTTCTCCTGTGAAGACTATCTTTACAACTTTCTCCAGTGCAAAGGTCAAGAACCCTAACAAAAAGATTTTGTGTATAAAGTTATGTTCATACAACTTAATTAACGAAATAAAATTCGCAATGGTAAAAGATTTCAATTGATGTAATTATAGGTAAAACACTCTAAAAGAGATTTTACGTATAAAACTCTGGTCACACAACTTAACTTTCAAAATACAATTTGCAATTTAAAAGATTTTGTGGCATAAATTCTCTCAAGCCAATTATATTTAGGATCAACATATACTATTTTGCAATTAGGTTCAGCAAATACTTTTCATTTATTGGTTCCTAGGATCGCAAACGTGTACAATATCTTTCTTTGCTAGTAAAGCCAGATGCATTTTCAGTAACGTCGCCTCGTGCTGTGAATTATAATCAATTCTTGAAAGTCTTTTTAACCGAGCTAATTTGAGGCCTACTAATACCGGTCATGAAATAAACTAAAAAAAAAACTCCTCACCAATTATTTTTGATAATGACTAATCTATTTTTAATTAATTAATGTTAAGATGGATGATTAGTGAATATTTAATTTTGTAACCTAGAAATCATCTATTGCTAATTGATTGCCCAAACATGAACATATTTTTTTAGTGTTTTTCTTTCAAAAACATCAATCAAGAATTGGTGGGTGTCATGCCCCTCCTAAGTCTATTATGGGTTGATATTCCTCATTCACGAAAAAATTAAGGATTGGTAGATATTTATTCATATATAGGCCGATTGCTACAATCGGCAAGCGTGGATGTTTTTATGAACCGATAGGGATCATTTGTTACAGTCGGTGAATTTGTATTTTCTGTAAACCGATTGTAACAATCTATGTATAAAGAGGTTTACACCGGCCGATTGTAGCTTATGTAACATACTGAAAGATTGAGCATTTTCTTTTAATCATAATCGGTCTATATGAGTGTCCACATTGACCGGTTCTGGGTTGATGTTCTTCAACCATGAAGAACATCAAGAACAATCGGCCGATGTATATGTGCATATCGGTCGATTGTGCAAAATCGGATAATGTGGACATTTATATCAGCAACTCTGGATAAATCCAGAAACACCAAATTTCTGAAAATTTTCAATTTTGAATGTAATCAAAAACCCAATTAAGAGGAATAGGTTGATAGAAAAATATCTAACAGAGTAAAATTTAATAGATTAAATTTAAGTATTTACGTTTTAATAGTGAGGATAACTTAGTACTATCACCATTTTTAGATACCCTTATCCTTTTCATCTAGGTGGGTGAATGTAGATGACAAAATATAACATTTACCAAGAACTGACAACTGAAGAGTAATACATCTGAGACGTGAAATAAGACTCAAGGTCAGATGTCAAAGACCTGAACCAGATGTCCAAGAATTAAACCACAGGTTGCCAAACACAACAGAGACACGAAGATAGACGCGGAAGACCTGAGTCTAGTAGCGAAACTGAGAAGAACTTTGGTGTTGTCATCTAAGTGAAGGCCTGGAAAGCGAGATAGTTATGACAAAGAGTTGTCCCACATTTGACCAAGAGCAAGGGAGAATAGTCATTTGGGTCCCAGCCGCCACGTGCT
This sequence comes from Papaver somniferum, assembly GCF_003573695.1. NCBI lineage: Eukaryota > Viridiplantae > Streptophyta > Magnoliopsida > Ranunculales > Papaveraceae > Papaver > Papaver somniferum. The sequence goes on along the minus strand of NW_020628818.1, from coordinate 10,933,465 downwards.
TACTAACGATGATAGTCAGTTACATGTAATCCCCATGTTCATACAATGTATAAATAGCCAGAAAGGATTTCATTAATAAAAATTAGACTTCGAATATTTCTCTCTCTTATATGATTCTCTTCTAACCGACTTAGAAAATAATCAGACCCTTAGGTTAAATCACCGAAGATCTGATCATTTTACCCTCAAATCAAGGACTACGATCACCGAATAGTGAAGGTATACTTCTCAGTAGAGTTGACATATCTTCATTGGCGCCGACTAGGTTTTTAAAACTTCATGATTTTAATCATAAAGAGGACCACAAATATAATTTCTATGCATGATTTAGTTAAATTACATGATAAAATTCACAAAAAACATAATATGGGTATATCTTGATGATTTGAGTGTTAATTTAAGCATAATATGATAATTTTAAATGAGATCAAACTTTAAAATGATGATTTCAGGGAATCTAATCCTACATGATCAGATCTAAAGATCGATGGTAAATTTTTTGATGAAAATGAAAAATTTGAGTTGTAGATCTAGAATGTTCTTGAATACAGTTTTCATGAATGTAATCTAAATGTTATTTTCTTAATGATAATTATAGATCCGTACTTGCTTAACTTTATTGTTGATTTCGATCATAAAATCTTGATTATTTCCGTAATTAGCATGAGAACTTATATAGATTTCTGCACAAGTTTGTCGTTAATATGATTCTATAAATAAATAATTCCGATCTACATTTCTGGTCATCAATCACATGTTTAAGGGTATATGTGATGCAGCATGGAAATCTTGTTCAGTTTTCACCAACAAACCTTTAATTCAAAATTTAGAAATTGTAAAAAATGCATGATTATTGTCAGCAACAATTAACATAAATTCTAGATTCGTTTAGATCTCGAGATTCTGATATGAAATTAAGATCCATTATCATATTATGTGCTAATCATAGTTTAATTATTGATTTCATGTTAGTATTTCGATGCATAAAAATTAAGCAATGCTCAATCCATGATAATTTGGTCTTTAATCAACCGACTTAAAAACTTTGCCGCCAAAATAAGGCGATCGATCATCTTTCAGAAGCTAGATCTGGCTAATGATTTTAATGTTGATTATATTTTCATTAAACATTATCAATATGAAAATTCTTGTGTTTATAAAGTTGTAAAATGGGACGCCAATAAAGACGGTTACTACCACCTAGGGGAAGGGTAACCTGACTGTTGCGAAAAATAAAGATGACGCCAAATGGCCGACTTTTGGCCCACTGCACTACTGTGCTCAAAGTTAGACACTCAACAAGTTCTGAATTTACTGGATCTTCAATGTATGAGCACTTCGTTGTTTCTAGTTATATTGATGGTGGATTTTTGATGAAGACTAAAATCATAAAATCTCTTAGAAATGTCAAAATTGTGTATGTCTCTGATCTGGCATCAGAAGTATGAAATTCCCATCTCATATTTCGCAAGAAAATTGAAATAAAATCTCATACTTCGCAAGAGAATTGAAATAAAATATTGTTACAGGCATCTCTGATTGATCATGTAACCTCTTAACAACATAAATATATAATGGCAATATTAGATCCTCTCCCGAATAAGCTTTTAATATTCGGAAATTGGGTCAATTGATACTTGGGAATCAAGTTTGTGACTCCTATATAAGGAGGTCTAGGCTATGTGTTCTAGGCTATGTGTTTAGACATGAAATTCTCAATGGAATTTCAGAGGTTTTCTAGAGAATTAGATAATACACAATGTAGTTCTCTAAGGTTTCTAGGGATTCCGTCCCACCTCTTGGGGTGGAGTTTTAGGAAAAGAGAGGGACCATTCTCGGGTGTTGTAAGATACACCGTTAGTGTTGAAAGAGTACATCGTTATGGTTTTGGGGAGATGTGGAAGACATCGTTTAGTGAAGACAAGATCGCCTTGTTCGTTGATGGTAAAAAAGACATCGTTGGTGTTAGAAGTGACATCGTTTAGAAGGAGATCATCTCGGTTATGTGAGATAAGTATTATCTTGTTTGGTTAGACATTATTCAACAATTTTGGAGCGTTTTTCTCATGAGAATTATTTTTGGGTTTATGATCAACACAATGTTGGATCATAGTTATTGATTGATCTGTCGGTCGTTAAGTGTGTAGTTCTTTATTTACTGGTTCCATAATCATGAGGAAGTCGTAACCGTTTTGGTGGATGTACGCATATTTTCGAACCATGTTAAATCTTGTGTGCTTTACTTATTGCTTCTAATGTATGTTGCATCGTTTATCTTTCATTCTAAGTCGATCCAAAGATATAGTTTCTTGTGGGTTAGTTCTTGTTGGATTTTCCCAACAAGTGGTGCGGTTAGTTTGGCTATCTCCCACAACAGAAACTCATATCCAGATGTTCTCTGACTATGAAGAATATAATTTCAGAATCAATACGGTACTTTAACCATCTTGTACCTCGTTCTCGAATCAAAACAATTCTCCTAGATAGATTGCCTACTAATTTAGAATGATTCATTAATTAATTCTAGTATTCACCTATTTAGTTCTTAGAAAATATTCTACTTTCATCAAAACATGTCATTACTTCAATTTATAGCTTTTGTTAGCAGAGTTCTATCGCCTTTTGGACATACAGACCACCACCGGCTAGCATTGAGAAAAAAGCGTAGGTGTACATAATATAAAGAGCATAACATCATCCAAATAGCATTATGGTACAAAGATGATTATTAAATTAAAGAAAAAGGAAGCGTGCATGTATGCACCGGCGCCGACAATCCGGCCATGCCACCGGCGCTCGGTCGGTCCCTCACTCCCTTTCAATTTATATATTATTTTATTCTTTTACCTAGAGTTTCTTCTTTCTATTAAATTTTGGTCTTCCTACCGTATCCTACCAAAGATTCAAAAGAGCATATGGTATACAAAGCAGATGGTCATGCTACCATCCGGTCTTTATATCATTTAGTATATTAAAATATCAGTATTTTCATATTTTCAAATATTGATCTTTATACCAAAAAAGTCATACTTGGTCTTTCCATCAAAATTAAATCTTTCAGTTAAGATCAAACTCTTCTGAAAAATAATGGAATAATGTTAGAAGGACCAACAATTATAAAATAATCAAGAATGGTCCCACTATCACCATGATAGTGCGTGTATCATCGGCCATAATGGCTAGTCCTCTTCGAACCATCATGGTCGGTCGTCTTCGAACCATCATGATCGATCGTCATGAATGGTCCTTTTCGCACCATGATGGTCCGCGCACCATCATGGCTGGTCCGCGCTGCACTATGATGATCCGTAAACCATCATGATCCTCTTTGGACCGTTAGTTGGTCCTCTTTATATCACTAATGATCTTCCTCCACCATTATTTGGTTGGTCCCTCTTCCACCATTTGGTTAGTCCTCCTTCTGCCACTTTTTGGTGGCTTCATCTATCATATTACATTATACTACGTAATGATCTAAGAAGCGTAATTCTAATTAGATCAAGATACCAAATTTTGTATATTAATCTTGCTACCAACATTTTTTATCGATATATTAATTGATTTTGCTAACTATATATAATTTCTCTGGCTAGCAATAATGCTCTAATTTACGATACTGCTTGACTAATAATATTGCTAGGAATATTATCTGGCTAGCAACGTTTAATCTAGCTACTATAATTAATATTATAATCTCCGTGTTTCGTCATTCGAACCATTCATGACTTGGTGGATCGAGGATACATTTTCTATAATCGCTAATATCCGTATTATTGTTTTCCATATGATTTCCTATCAAATGCTTGATACATCAACTTATCATATATATATATATATATTCTTGTAGTCATAGTAGCCTCAAACACTGGATCATTGACTGGTTCAATGATGGGATAAATGGTTACATATCAAATAATATGATATCGCCAGAAGAGCCACCATAACATGGAGTTTATGGACAGAGAGATGCAATGTTGTTTTCCATGAATTTTTTTTGTAAACATCTATGGATTTATTTCTAGAACCAAAGTTTGTCTCAATTTGTAATCTTTTGTTGTTGCTAATATTGTCCCTATTAAGGCTGGTAGAATAAGCAGACTGAATCTTTATTGGACTCCACCTGTTGCTAATTTTCTGATTATAAATCGTGATGGTTCTTATCATGAATTATCTAAATCCGGTAGTATATGACTAATAATACGTAATTTTGCAGGTGAACCTGTTGGTGGGTATGAATAGTTTACTAGGTAATATGTAAAATAATGGATTAGACAAATGCTAGATAGAGCAAATCGTCTAAATCCTTAATAAAATACACTGCATGATACTACTTTGATTTCAAGAGACAATATATATGACTCTGTCCTAAACCAAGAAATGACCGTTCTAGATTCAATTCAGTTACAATGGAAGGAAAAAGTTCGTTATGTAGTGAGGGAAGCTGAGAAGGTGTTGAGATCAATGAAAACTGATTGTGAATGTGTTGAACTGCTTCAGAGATGATTTCTCAATGTTAGAAGAGAGAAAGCTTATGTATGGTGTTTCTGGGATATGGTTATCATATGACTGATATCTGATAAGATAAGTTCAGTTCACCTTTTATATTATAGGTTTTGGAACCTATATGTAAAAGAAGTAGTTAACACATTGATCTCCTGTAAGTGGTGATGGTTGAAGAGGAGTGGAATAGTAATAAATGGAAAATCATGGTTGAACCAGTTCTGCTTCGTTAGGGAGACCTTGTGGTTGTCAGATCACTACTCCATTTACTCCTTCAACTTCCATCACGACTTACTCACTTTATCACCGTGAATGTATTGCTACATTTCACGTGTTGTAGGCCGCCAAACCAAAACGATATATATATATATATATATATATATATATATTGCTTTATGCTCGATCCAGAAGTCTCATCATACCTATGCCCATCGATCCAAATCATCTAAGTGTTATTGCTGCATCAACTAGTACTATGATACGTGAAGCATCATTATTTGTCTCAACAAACATTTTATGCTTTATCCATCAAAATGACGAGTCTCTATAAAGCATGCCAGACTCACCATCGATAAATATGCTAGATTCATCAATATGTTAAGATTAGCATCAAGGTCAACAATTGACCAAATAAATACATGTCTACATCATAGACTTAACCATGCTCGAAACACCAATAACATCACAAGAGAAGATATTAACTAGGGTTTTGGTTTGGCGGCCTACAACACGTGAAATGTAGCAATACATTCACGGTGATAAAGTGAGTAAGTCGTGATGGAAGTTGAAGGAGTAAATGGAGTAGTGATCTGACAACCACAAGGTCTCCCTAACGAAGCAGAACTGGTTCAACCATGATTTTCCATTTATTACTATTCCACTCCTCTTCAACCATCACCACTTACAGGAGATCAATGTGTTAACTACTTCTTTTACATATAGGTTCCAAAACCTATAATATAAAAGGTGAACTGAACTTATCTTATCAGATATCAGTCATATGATAACCATATCCCAGAAACACCATACATAAGCTTTCTCTCTTCTAACATTGAGAAATCATCTCTGAAGCAGTTCAACACATTCACAATCAGTTTTCATTGATCTCAACACCTTCTCAGCTTCCCTCACTACATAACGAACTTTTTCCTTCCATTGTAACTGAATTGAATCTAGAACGGTCATTTCTTGGTTTAGGACAGAGTCATATATATTGTCTCTTGAAATCAAAGTAGTATCATGCAGTGTATTTTATTAAGGATTTAGACGATTTGCTCTATCTAGCATTTGTCTAATCCATTATTTTACATATTACCTAGTAAACTATTCATACCCACCAACGGGTTCACCTGCAAAATTACGTATTATTAGTCATATACTACCGGATTTAGATAATTCATGATAAGAACCATCACGATTTATAATCAGAAAATTAGCAACAGGTGGAGTCCAATAAAGATTCAGTCTGCTTATTCTACCAGCCTTAATAGGGACAGTATTAGCAACAACAAAAGATTACAAATTGAGACAAACTTTGGTTCTAGCAATAAATCCATAGATGTTTACAAAAAAAAATTCATGGAAAACAACATTGCATCTCTCTGTCCATAAACTCCATGTTATGGTGGCTCTTCTGGCGATATCATATTATTTGATATGTAACCATTTATCCCATCATTGAACCAGTCAATGATCCAGTGTTTGAGGCTATTATGACTACAAGAATGTTACCAGCTAAGGCTAACCATGTTGGATATTTTCAAGGTTTGCCGCTACGCAGAGTTATACGGTGATGAAACAATACTACCAACAGGCATGAATATCACTATAAGTAGCGAAGATGTTCTCCCATTCCAATACATCAAAAACAATCTGTTTTCTTCTTCTCTAAAAAGCATCGTCAGAACCTTATACAATGTGATTCTTGGTCGGGTCAAGGAAGTACAATCCTTGAATTCGATTACGGTGTTAGGGCTTCATTGAATCCTGAAGGCATAATTCGAGAGACCGTTTGTACTCGCCAAATTTATTGGGAAAGGTCGAATTATTGTCTAAAAGAATCGAAAGAGCCTTGAAATCAGGGGTACACCATTTTCTGTTTCTGTTTTTATCCTCTTGTTTAACCCAAAATTTCCAACAAACCAGACAGCTCTTGCAAAGTCACACTCCATAATGATATAAGAAGCAACTTCATTTGCATTATATCTCATAGGACAATTAGTTTCCACACCATTACTAGCATAAAAAATTTCGTGTAAGGCACATGAAGTGTTGGAGTCTAGGCAATGTTAGAAAGTTCTTTGATCCATACTCTTCTCGTAACATGATCAGTAGTACCTCGATTGCATTTCTCATCATACATCTTATAACCAGATTTAACAGAAAAATTTACATTCTTTTTTGGATTCCAAACCAGCCCATCCTTGTAAATAGAGTGGACTGAGATTTTGCTGATGAGACCTGCCACTTCATGAATGAAAAGTTGGTGTACTTGAATATGATCCCAACCAGTACCAGAAGAGTTAAAACTTAGGCAAAAAATCTAACGCATCTGAAAATACACACATGGTTTCAAGCTCGTCCCATTAATATGACTAATACTGGATGTTTTAGGTGTTGAATCCTGCTTCGGCCAGGCATATATAAATCGTTTAAAACATGAATTTAAGGGACTAAAACAGTTGTGTGCAACATGGCTTCCAACTTTCACAGCCAACGATTAGATGCGAAGCGACGTTACCACGTAACATTCTGCGGCCAATCCTGAATTACTGCTAGCATACAGTGTTATTGTATATAATTATCAAAATAAATATATAAATCTGAATCAGATGTAATTTTTATTTAGAACTCTCACACCTACCAAATTGAATTATGCTCACCTTAAATTTGCTGATTTGAAAAAAAAAAAAAAAAAAAAAAAAAAAAAAAAACGAATAGAGCGGTTAATTATAAAGCTAATTAATCATTCAACGAATGACAATAGGGCGGTTAATTAGTCATGCTTTCTAATTATATCCTTGCCGATCTTATGTAGAATCAGAATATATTTAGTACTTGTCGTTGATAGGCTCCAAACATAAAAGCTTACGTTCTGATGCCACCCTTTACAAAGACACATAACACTGCAACATTTTTGACTATCCAATCAAAGTTATAGATTTAGAGGTGCTTATTGCACTGCAAACCTTTATATAACATGTCCATGTGTCAATAAGCCTAGACCATCAAAATCTAATGCATACAACCCCTTTTCTTTCTTTAACGCAAATTGGGAAGATGGTGGCCATCTATGGTGATTGCAATTGGTCTCTAAAAAGACTTAATTAAAACCATACTAGTGCTCTTATCCATCCTAATACCTAATTAAGAATAAGTTAAAGAACCTAACTAGTTCATTACTCAACCAACCACCACTAACACCGATGATTCCATGAGTCCAAGCCTAGTGGGGGCATACTCTAGTCTGCCATCAATCATTCTTTTTCTTTTCGACAAACTAGACAAAAAACACAACACAAAACAAGAGCTTGACCGACATGGTGTAAGATATCCGCAACAACCTGCTATCTCTACTGGTGGTTAGAAGTCCGCACACCATTTAAACTTTTACTATTTACTGTCTACATAAGCATCTATCTATGGCTTGCCAAAGAAAGCAGGGCAGTGAGGCAGGACAATTGAAATCCATGTTCCCCATCAACACGTTATGAACATGAAACATATGTTACCCGAGGTAGAAAGAAGATACCAGTATTATTTGGGGATGATACCAATCTATATAGGACAAAAAAATATTAACAGATCCTAACCACTGGATCGTTCAATTGGTATCACCTTCGCTGATAGTGGTATCCCCTTATAAATCATGATGAAATGGATATGCCTTGGATTTCATTTTACCGAAAACTTTCACTCTCGCTATTAGGAGTCTTAAAAATCATCCTAAAGAGAGCCTAAACCCATGAGATTCATAACCTTTGAGCCCAAGAAAATTGTAAGGTAAGCCTAGCGGATTCAGTACAGATCTACCACCTCTTTAAACTCAAAAGACAACAACAAAAAAACAACAAATCAAATAGTTTTAGTTGCACGCCTATGTACATTTGATTTCTTTTTGTGAAAATAAGACCCAAATGTTCAAAAGAAAAAAATTAAAATAAAAAATATTTTGGGTATATCTTCAAAGAATATTATCAAAAACAGCCACACTTCCTTATTCCGGTTTACAAAAAGATCATGACGTTACAAACTATTAGCAATATATACAATGGACCACTAACTGGAGAGTTATGTTATCGGTCAGAATTAAGTCAGACTATGATATTACCTAATTGTCCATCAACGAAATCAATTGAAGGGTGGTAGTGGTGCTTTTTCTACTGGTGATGGTGGTCATGTTGCTGCAGCTGCTGTTTGTGATGAAGTGGTGGTGGTGTTGTTGCTCCTGCTGCTACTGGTGAAATAGAACGTGTTTAGGATCGTTACACGGCACCGGAACTTCATCCCACTTTCAGGATCGTTACATCACATTCTCTTAAAGGGTTCACTGCTTCCTTTTTTGGGATAGCCGCCACCACTGCCATCACTTCATCATTATCACCTCAACAACTGAGGAGGGGTTAGGACAAAAGTCGGACTGTTTTCAAAACAATTAAATCGGATGAAAAAATTGTTGCGCTAAAACCCTGCGGAAGCGATTTGCACAGCTACAAACGGTACTCCAAATAATGCAAAGAACACAAACTAAAGAAGAAAAGAGACGAGAATTTAACGAGGTTGAATCCTCGGGAAAAATAAGAGATTTATATATTATCGTTTGGGAGAAAACATATAAACCCTAAGAGAGAAAGAAGAGTTTTTGGTGTAATTTTCTAGGTTCTCTACTAGGCTATTTATATAGGTACATTACTTAGCCTACAAGTAGGGTTTCATAACTTGTCCACAAAGTTCCTACAATTTAGGATCAAGTAAACCAATTAAGAGTTATCATAAAACTCTTAATCCTAATCCTAACTCATAACCGACTAAAATTGGGTTTATCCCAATCTTTGGTCCACCGACTAAGTTTGGTGAGAGTTATCTAAAAACATCCATCACCGACCTGACCCATATCCAACAATTCTCCACCTCGGATCATCCATTCATGCATGAGACGATCAATAACAAAATCACCTTCGTCTTCCAACGTCGATTGCGCCATAGGCTGCCTATGTATCCTCCGCAAGGAATCAAACCGACCGTAGTTCACTCAATGGCCTTGCTAGAAGGACTCCACCAGGTTCCTAAGAACCTCTACCCCAAAGGGTATCACCAAACCGGAAGAATGTGGATCAATTTAGAGCAATGACGAAACTTGACCCCAGATACTACTTTCGTTAACATATCAGCTGGACTGTCTTTGGTATCGATCTTCACAAGTAGAATTCTTCTTCTTCCAGAATTTCTCTAACAAAGTGAAATCGAACATCTGTATGTTTGGTTCTGGCATGATGCACTTGATTCTTAGCCAAGTAAATTTCACTAAGACTATCACAATGCACAGGCAGTTGTTCCTGCACAACACCCAAGTCATCTAGCAAACCCTGTAACCATATAGCCTCCTTAAATGCTTCAGTCACTGCCATATACTCCGCTTCAGTAGTTGAGAGAGCCACAGTAGACTGCAAAATCGATCTCCAACTAACCGGTGCTCCAGCCAAGGTAAATACATATCCTGTAGTTGAACGCCTCTTGTCCAAATCACCAGCATAGTCAGAATCCACATAACCAACACACAGCTGATTGTTCCCATCTTCCTTCACAAACTCCAAGCCAACATCAACAGTACCATAAAGATACCTCAAAATCCATTTCACAGCTTTCCAATGTCCTTTACCACGATTATGCATATAACGGCTGATCATACTTACTCCATGGAGCTACCAACAAAATTCGGATTGATGAGTGTTTCACAACTGGAGAGAACACCTCATTGTAGTTAATCCCTTCCTTTTGGGCATAACCTTTTGCAACTAACCTTGCCTTGTAGTGTACTTGATTCATCTGAGATCCTTCTTTCTTAGCATATACCCATTTGCACCCAATGGCCTTCTTACCGTTCGGAAGCTTCGTAAGAATCCATGTGCCATTCTTGTAAAGAGACTCCATCTCATCCTGCATAGCAGCTTCCCATTCTTGATGCTCTACACTGTGTATAGCTTCAAAATAGGTATTCGGAATACCTTCTTCAACAACTGGTAATGCAAAAGCTAAAAAATCATTCATCCAACCAGGTTTCCTGATTGATCTTCTCGGTTTGCTGGTTGCTATGGTCTCAGTGACCGTAGCTTCTGTATCTTCCACTGCTTCATGTTCCTCTTCATAAACATCGTCACTATCATTTGGAACTTCATTAGTTACCTCCCTTGTATATGTCACGCCTTTGGAAGTAGTCGTAACAGATACATACTTAGCTGGAACTAGTGGAGTTGCATCAATCTCCACCTGCTGCAAAGGCTCACTAGTATTGGTGCTTCTGTTCTCCACCTGCTGAGAACCCCAAGACTTTACCGTAGACGCTTCATCAAATGTAACATCTCTACTCATGACTATATTCTTCTCTACTGGATTCCAAATTTTGAACCCTTTCACTCCTTTCTTCACACCCATAAAGATCCCTTTAACAACACGACTATCAAGCTTGTTTTCACTAACATGATACCAAGCAGGGAAACCAAAGATATAAATTGAGTCATAGTCATAAGCTGGTTTACCATACCACTTCTCCATCGGATTTTTACCTTCTAATGCAGCTGATGACAACCTATTAATGATAAAGCACGCATATGTAACTGCCTCAGCCCAAAACGCTTTACCTAATCCCGCATTAGATAACATACATCGTACCTTCTCCAGCAAAGTATGATTCATGCGTTCAGCTACCCCATTTTGTTGCGGTGTCTTCTTAACTGTGAAATGCCTCTGTATTCCCTCATCCTGACATACTTGCAAGAATGGATCACTTTTGTACTCTCCACTATTGTCCGAACGTAGTACCTTGATCTTTCTACCAGTTTGAGTCTCAGTTGCCTTTTTCCACCTCACAAAGACTTCTAGGACTTCATCCTTATGCCTCATGGTGTACACCCATACTCGCCTAGAATAGTCATCAATGAAAGACACGAACCAATGTTTCCCTCCCAATGATGCATTCTTGGAGGGACCCCAAACATATGAGTGAACATAATCAAGAACTCCACTAGTGTTGTGGATTGTTGTGCCAAAGCTTGTTCTTGTTTTCTTGCCTTTCACACAATGTTCACAAAACTCTAATTTGCAGGCAATAGCACCTTTCAATAAATCTTGACGAATTAAAGAGTGTAACGACTTATCACCTGGATGTGCAAGTCGCATATGCCATAACTTCGTGGTCTCCATCGCTGCAGTCTCGATGTGTTTAGAAATTGACACATCTCCTGTTACTGTACTCCCAGTTAAGTAGTACAAGTTATGATGCCTTGTGCCCTTCATGATTACCAACGATCCAGAGATTATCTTTAGAATTCCATTTTCAGCGACTAACTTGTAGCCCTTAGCTTCCAAAGTTCCGAGCGAAATCAGATTCTTCTTCACAGCTGGTACGAACCTTACTTCCTTCAGTTCCCGAACCATACCATCATGCATCTTGATTCGAACACTACCAATCCCGATCACCCTGCAGGTATGATTATTCCCCATACGTACTTCTCCATCAAACTTCTCGAAGCTTGAGAACCAGTCCCGATGAGGACATATGTGATAAGTAGCACCAGAATCTAGTACCCATGTACCGTCAGTTACGATACAAGCTGATGGTGTCACAGTCAGTGAGAAATCCGAAGCTACATCTGAATCATCACTTGCCTTAGCAATGTTCACCTCGGTCTTGTTGTTATCTCCTTCTCTATCTTTACGCTTGGTACAATCCTTAGCCCAATGGCCAAAGTCATGACACCATGCACATTCATCCTTCTGCAGAGGCGCTCTTGACTTTGAACGCCCTTTCACTTTGCCACGATCACCATTCTTCTTTCTCTTGTCTGTTGAACGACCTCTTGCAAGAAGCAAGTCACTGTTAGCTTCACTTGACAAGTCTTTACGGTCCATCTTCCTGAACTCCTCACTACGCAATGCTGTAGTGACCTCAGTGTATGTCATCTTATCCTTGCCATGCATTAAAGCCTTAATCACGGGTTCATACCTTTCAGGAAGAGAGTTTATCAGACACAAAGCTTGTTCCTCGTCGTTGATCTTCTCATCATAGTTAACTAACTCAGCAAGAAGTTTATTATATGAATCCAGGTGCTCTGTTAGAGTTGCACCTTTCTTCATGTTATAGAGATACAAATTTCTCTTAAGATGTATCCTATTAGCCACGTTCTTCACGAGGTACTCCTTCTCTAGCTTTTCCCAGAGATCCTTAGCTGAAGTCTCGTGTTGATAATTAACTCTTACTGATGTTGCTAAACACCCACGAATCGAACCCAGGCATAATTTATTCATCTTGTTTCACTGCTTGTCAGACATCTCCGCTGGCCGACCTTCTAGAGCTTCTTCTACGTCAAGATGAACAAGAGCATCCATTACGTCTGTTCTCCATAAACTAAAGTTATTGGTTCCGGTGAACTTTTCAACCTTCAGTTGTGATCTATGAGAATGCAATATTTCTTCTTTTGTTTCTTTATCTTTACTTGTGGACTCCGAATGTTCTCCTAAAGGATCTTTCGAATCAACTGGATCTTTCCCGTCAACCATTGTTCACAAACAACCAAATATAGATAAAAAAACTAAACTTTCATATCAGAATTACCTCAAACAACTTCAGAAAAAAAATACTCCCGCTGCAATATTATGAATAAACCTAACCCGAGCTCTTGATGCCAATTGTTGCGCTAAAACCCTGCGGAAGCGATTTGCACAGCTACAAACGGTACTCCAAATAATGCAAAGAACACAAACTAAAGAAGAAAAGAGACGAGAATTTAACGAGGTTGAATCCTCGGGAAAAACAAGAGATTTATATATTATCGTTTGGGAGAAAACATATAAACCCTAAGAGAGAAAGAAGAATTTTTGGTGTAATTTTCTAGGTTCTCTACTAGGCTATTTATATAGGTACATTACTTAGCCTACAAGACTAGGGTTTCATAACTTGTCCACAAAGTTCCTAGAATTTAGGATCAAGTAAACCAATTAAGAGTTATCATAAAACTCTTAATCCTAATCCTAACTCATAACCGACTAAAATTGGGTTTATCCTAATTTTTGATCCACCGACTAAGTTTGGTGAGAGTTATCTAAAAACCTCCATCACCGACCTGACCTATATCCAACAAAAATACCCTTTTATAAACACTAATTACAGGTGTGGCCATTTTGTGAAATCAATTAGTGAAGGTGGCCACTCTGTAAAACGCCCATTTTAAAATCCATCGTACAGATTTAAAATAAGGAGTCGGGTCACACAACTATTTGGTCGTGTGTTCTTACAAATTCACTCTTTGAATTAGAAATAGACAACGTAAGTGTATTTAACTTGTCGAGCTAAGGTATGGCTGCTGCATGATGTTACAAATTTTCTCGAGTTATTACTATACTCCATGTGATTAGAAGGTAGTGTCTGCTTGATACCGGTAATCCATAATAAAAGTTGGTAGTTCCTGTAACAACCTAAGTTAAGGCTGATAAAGATAAAAACCGCACAAGTTAAGATTTGCTTTCAAAGAAGAAATCAAGACCTAAGGCTAAGTATTATAAGGGAGGGAACCCGCTACTTGAATAGTTCTACCACACCAGAGAAAATGTTGAATCCTATGGTGAAGAATTGAAAATTAGGTAAATTAAATACAATTAGTGGGCCAATTTATTAAATTTAAGTTCTGTTAACTTTGAAATAGTCAGAAAACGAGAGACTATCTAGCTTGAAGAGATATTCCAGGCGAAGAATGAAATCTCGCCAAAGTTTTGTTTCCATCGCTCCTTCGTACTTTGGAGAAGAGAGAAGGGGAATGGTGGCTTTGCGCGACGTTTTTCACTAAAACCGGTACCTCTTTTTTTTGTCTTCATAAGACTTGCATCATGTTTGTTTTTTCCTCTATGTAGAGGCTAACCTCTATTAGCCTCTATATAGTGGTGGGTCCCATTTATTTGGTGTTTGTTTTTTCCACTACCTTTACAAAGATAGAGGCAAATCTCTATCTATATAGAGGAAATCAAATAGCACCAATGAGGTGCTATCTTTGAGCCTCTACCTTTATTAAACCTTCAAATGACTAATATATCCTCGAACAAACTTATAATGTCCAAAAATAATTCCTTAATTTAAAATCTAAAATTTTACATGTTTCAAGAAAAGTGATAATTTCGCCCGTTTCAGAAAAAGGGATATTTTCGCGCTGTTTCAGAAAAAAGTGATATTTTGCTCCGTTGCAGAAAAAGTGACACTTTAGCTCCGTTTCAGAAAAAGTGATACTTCCCCCGTTTCAGAAAAAGTGATACTTTCACGTCGTTTCAGAAAAACTGATATTTTCGCCACGTTTCAGAAAAAGTGATACTTTCGCATGCTTCAGAAAAAGTGATACTTTCGCGCCGTTTCAGAAAAAGTGATATTTTTGCTCCGTTTCAGAAAAAGTGATTTTTTCCATGTTTCAGAAAAAGTGATATTTTTGCCCTGTTTCAGAAAAAGTGAAATTTTTGCCCCGTTTCAGAAAAAGTGATATTTTCGTTCTGTTTCAGAAAAAGTTATGTTTTTGCCCCGTTTCAGAAAAAGTGATTTTTGCCCTGTTTCAGAAAAGGTGATTTTTTTTTTCCGTTTCAGAAAAAGTGATACTTTCGCCCGTTTCAGATAAAGTGATACTTTCGCCTGTTTCAGATAAAGTGATACTTTCGCCCGTTTCAGATAAAGTGATATTTTTGATCCGTTTCAGAAAAAGTGATATTTTTACCCCGTTTCAGAAAAAAGTTATACTTTCGCTCCGTTTCAGAAAAAGTGAACATCTTTGGTTGTATTTTCTAATACATTTTTTTCCTTTTGGAATTTTTGAACATCTTTGGTTGTAATGGATATTCATGGATTTTTTGAATATTATAAGGGTAAAATGAGAAATATATAAAATTGGGTACACAATATAGAGTTGTTAGATAGTGGTCAAACAAACATGATTTTAAGAGAGATTATATAGTGATATTTATATAGATATAGAGGTAAACCTCTATATAGAACACTCCACCTATATAGAGGAAAAAACAAACGTGTTGTTAGCCTCTCATCATGTTTATTTTGCTTCTATCTACAGGTAAATTAAGCACTACCTTCCTTAAGGGTGCACAGGAACCGAGCCGGACTGACGGACCGTCCCGAAATCGATGGAACCGTACCTGTTTTTGTACCGAACCGAGGAAGGGGTACAGGTACCGGTCCAAAAAAATAGGAACTGGCCTCTGTGAGGTATAGGTACACGGTCCAATCCAAGTCCCGTGCCGTCCCGGACCGAATGTACCGAGCAATGTTGATTGAGTTTTATTACCGATCACCGCTATAATAACACATGAAGTGACATATAGAAGGAATCTAATCCCAGCCGCAAGGGCTTTGCATGACGAACTCACCTTCTAATGAAGTACGAAGGATTTCCGTTAACACCAGACGGATCCCTGGAGATATGATGAGCCCAACAAAGAGGCGCTAACTGACTTGAGAACTCAAGAAGATTAACAGAGCCATTCAATTAATGGCCATGTAGCACAAACAAATGTCAGACGAATGATAACAGCAGCTTATGCTAAGATTATGTCAAGAACAAAAAGAATTCGAAGGAGCCGTCTGTGGAACGAAGTCCTAATATTGATGAAATAAGTGATTGGAGCTAATCATCAATCCCCACTATTGACGTCAAATCCTTATACAGCAAAATATAAGACGTACAGATGATTCAATGATATCTTTTCCTCATCACGAAGGAACTAATGATTAAAATCAATCACCAACATCCTCCATTAGCGTGGACTAAGAACAAAAAATGAATATGAGTCTTTGTTATTACAAGGGAGGACGATACCTTCCCCTCTGATGACGACAATTAAAGAAATCGAATAGAACCGGTACTGTGTCTGGAACCGTACATGTACCGATTGGTACCGGAATTGAGATACAAGGTACAGGTATCGGTCCAAAATTTTGAAACCGAGACTAGGGAGGTACAGATACTCGGCATCGGCAAGAACCGAGCCGAACCGTACCATATGCACCCTTAACCTTCCTCTATTTACATGTTCGTTTGTTCCATTGCCTCTATATTGCTTTACCAATATGGAGGCTAAACAGGGTGCTATCTTTGTGCCAAACCTCTATCATATGAATGTAATATCTATATTACCCTTAATCAAATTTAAAAACTGCAGTTTTATCCTTGACAAACTAAAGAAATGTCATATTGTTTCTTCCCTATTCTTCACCTCCGCTGTCGCCTCCTCCGTTGTCTCCACCAGTAGTTAAATAGTTCTTCCTCGAAATCAAAAGAAAACAACTTGACCATTCTCCTCATTCCACCAAAAGTGCAGAAGAAGACTAAATTCAAAACGGAGTCGGATAAAGGAAACAAACCATCTCAGATCTCTGTTTCTTTAAATTTTGAAACAAAACCCTAAAAACCAGAAGAAAAAAAAGATTTGAAATTAAAATCATTCATGACACCTTGACACTGAGATGGATTAGAAGCAGCATAAGAACAACAAATGAGTAAAGTGTGAGATCGTAGCGTTGGTACGTTTGTTCGTCCACAAGAATTTTTGAGGGATACATGTAATATATTATATTATTATGAATAAAATAATACAACCACTAGAATGTTAAAAACAAACGTCATTTTTAGGGACCATGTATTAAACCTCATGCTCTACCGATTTTAATTTTAATGGTTGAAAAATCGTTGATTTTTAAAAATTTTAAAATAATAGATGATGGAGTTATACATTTCGGAACTTGTTCATTTTTTATGGGCATGTAGAATTTTGTATGACGAACATATTTCCAAAATACTAGCTTCAAACACATTATTGTTTGAGTATTATCTCTCAAAGTGTGAGATGACGTCAAAATAAGAGTGCGAGATAATTCACCTCTTAATAAAAATAGAGATAAAGTTCTATTTAATGACTACTATCAGATATTTTTAGATAATAGAAAAATGAGTTCCACATGAAAGAATCAAATAAACAGCCTCTTCTACTGACCATTTTGTTAAGATAGATCAAATTCACTATCACGATAGTCATTAATTCTTGACGGACCGCACAAAAAAACGTGTGAAGAAATTTTTTTTCTCACACTGTAAGTCATGTCCTCTCTAGGATTAGCGAGAGATTGGTTTTGGGATCCACACAATTTTCTTACCCAGTGAAAATATCATATCCTCCGGGAATAATCTTTCTCAAAACTTGCACCATACTAGGGTTATAAAAAGGCGGTTGGACCATTCGATGAAATGGTACTAGACTACTAGGCTGGCACGTTTGAGAAGAAAATTATTAATCGAGTACAGACCCTAGTTAGTAAGTTCGCGAATGATTCGCGAATCATTCGCGAATTTTTCCGTATCACGAATTTTACCGTCTTATTCGCGTACGTTTGCAATTCCGAACCCAAGTCGCGTATTATGTGGCATTCCCGGATTATTCGCGAATCATTCACGAATTTTACGTATCCCGAATGATACGTCCGCTTAATTCGCCATAAATTCTTTAGCTTTTACTTTTCAAAGACTCCACTTTTGGGGCTTTACTGCCTCCCGAGCATACACGACCAAATATTAAACGTGTTGTAATTTTTATGAAACAAAAACGACGGAAGAGATTTGAAGGTGAAGGTGAAAGAGATCTCAAACTCACTAACCAAGCATCTAAACCACCATACGACGTCCTCTTGGATAACTAATGTTGTATATATTATTAATATCATCATATTAAGTTTATTTTTTCTTTAAATAACTCACACATATGCATAAAAATTGGTCTATGACCTTATAAATACAATGTATTTGTTATATATAGATACCGAATTTTCGGAGCCGAACTCACATTTATAAATCGAATTATACACGTACGTATGCCGTTCCGAATTACTGACGAATCACGTCCTATTGACCGAATTTTGGACCGAATCTGGATTTTACAAAACCGTATAATACTCGTACGTTTGACGTTCCGTGCGTATGCCGAATCCCGAATCGCTAACTAGGGTACAGACTACAGAGTGATAGTTAGGAAAAGGACAACGTATAGCCTGCATGCCTAAACTGGATAAACTGTAGTAACCGTACCACTTTTACTATCAGCAATGAGGGGTCAGTTCATTCCCATTTATGCACCTATGTTTAGACATTATTGGCGCTGAAAAATAGGTCCTATGAAATGGAGAACGTTTAGACATGCATTCAAACTACAGAAAATTGGAAGCCAGCTAAGTAGTCCCTATTATATAGGCGGAGTTTTGAAAATTCGTAGTTCCGTTAGATAGGTGGATTTTTAATTTTAAGATGTGTTTTTCCATATATTATCCTTATTTATTATAGGTAGTTATCACCATAATTAAGTTAATGTTTCTAACGTTGGAAATTGTACAAAGCGCAAAACAGGAAAGATGATGGATATGCATGAAATCAAAGTTTTTTCTTATTCTAAGAGAAACCCACTTCTCCGCCTATATATTAGGGACGGAGGGAGTAGTTCCTACGGATAATGTATTGAAATCGTAACTCGTGACGTGATTCGTTTTTCATTTTTGAGGATTAAATCATGTGTTCAATCGCGACTCGAAGATTCGCGGTAGAATTAGAAACACAAAATTGGTTAAATATACCAAAATCAATAATTCGTGGGTGAAAAAGTCATGTAAAATTTGATATTGTTTAAATGGACGAGAATGTAAAAATAGCCAGGATGTAAACAGTTTCATCCTACCCATTTAAAAATACTTTTTCTTATTTTTAATTTACATCAAGATGTAACCAGTTTCATCCTCGCTATTATTTAAGTTTAAGCCAAGATGAATCCAATTTTCACTCTTGTTGTTTTTTTGGTGTCAATTTCACCCATACTAATTTTTACTCGTCCATTAGAACCATGTTTTAAAAATATTTGGACAATTGACCCAATTTCCGAATTAGAAAAAAATTTATTTTACGAAAAATTGGTCATTTGTCCAAATATTTGTAAAACATGGTTCTAATGGACGAGTAAAAATTAGCATGGGTGAAATGGACACAGAAAAAATAGCAAGAATAAAACTAGATTCATCCTGTCTTAAATTTTAAAAAGACCGAGGATGAAACTGGATGCATCCTGTAAACTAAAAATAAGAAAAAGTATTTGAAAATGGGTAGGATGAAACTGTTTACATCCTGGCTATTTTTACATTCTCGTCCATTTGAACATCATCAAATTTTACATGTCTTTTTCATCCAGGAATTGTGTTATTGGGTTAATTGACCAATTTTGTGTTTATCTTAACTTGTTTTAATGTTTGTAACATTAAAAGAAGTACACCTGCCTTAAATGTACTAATAAGGCTTTAAATATTAAAATAATCATTATTATCATCAATAAGAATGTGGAACAATGATTGTTAAGCATTTCGGGTGAACTTAGAGGTCCCGAAGTCAATTATTTCCCTTCAAATATTTTTATGCGATTCTTTTCGCTTCAAATATTTGGTTGACTTAGATTGACCTGGTCAAGACTCGATTGACCAACACGAGTCTGAAGAAAAACGAGTCGGACTTGATCAAGACTCGGTTGTACGAGTCCGAAGAAAAACGAGTCAATGTCACGATTAGACTCGATTCATAAATTTCGACTACGAGTCTAAACACATTGTCGATACAGAAGACACCGGCAACAAACAGTTCCAATAGACCGAGTCAGATGAAAACCCAAACCTGTCACATGAAAACCAAGTTAAGTTATAGCGGTTATCTTTGTTATTACTTTTACTATAAAATCGTTTACTTTTACTATGGATCTTGCTTTTCCCATGTCATCCCTATGATTTTGATAAAATTCTTGAAAAGTGGTTGGATTTATGCATCCTAATATTTTTATTAATTATAAATTTATTATTTGAGTTGGATGTGTTACTTTTGATCCAGCGAAGACCATTTAATTTAGTTAAATTGGGTAGGAACGGTAGGTAACATTTGTTTGAATTGCTCATGTAACTGTTGTTTGAATTGGTCATGTAACTGTGTTGTTAAGTACCTTGACATGTGCTCTGTGTAAAAAGAAATGTTGTTTGTATGAACTCTTTATAACGGTTAAAAATCTTCGAATGTGTCCTATAACCGATTCTGGTTTTAAATCAGAGTACTGTAATGAATATCTTTAAAGCTTGCATTTTTCTCGAAAAAGAAAAATTAGAGAAAATTGGCATATTTTTCTTACTAAAATGTAACATCCAGTTCAAAGTCTCACATATCAATTCCACTCGTAATCTATAAACTTCTCAAACACAGGTTTGCTATCTATCATAGCTTACATTTGTTAGTTAATATGGTATTCAACCATTAGTTATTATGGCTTTCGTATGCCACTTACAATTTTAAAAGGTTCCTTATTTAGGGGATACATGAAAATTTTGAGACATATCAAATAAGGAAGAGAAAAAAACAACTCATTAGATAGTAATTTTAAAAATCTCTTATCCATATAGTTTTGTTAATGGTAAAACCACTGTTATTCATATTTTTTTTGTAATCTTTTTTTTCTAAAGAAATTTAAATTTATTTTTCTTTTCTAATATTATTTTCTTTATAATTTTTTTTAATTACAATACACTAGGTTCGGTTGACATGTTCTCAGCCGAACTTCCGAAAAGAACAATTAGCAGTTCGGCTAACAAGTTATCAACCCCGTGTATTCCTTAAGTTCGGCTGATTCGTGCAAAAAATAGTAAGTTGAATTTAGTGTTGTTCTTTATTAAGTAAAGTTCAACTATTATTTTCGTGTTTAATTATCAGCCGAACTGTTCATCGACACTTTCAGAATGAAAAAAAAAAGCAGTTCGGATGATAATTCGTTACAACTTCCATCCGTACTTAACTCTGTAACTTCCGAAAATTCTCAGTTTTTTTAATTTAAACCTAAAATATTGATTAAACACAAAAAAATTAGACATAGGTTTGTGGAAAATACTTTTTATTGTAAATTTTCTTGCAATGAGGATTCGGTTCTCGCTTTACAACTTCACTCAATTCCTTTTCTGCTTTAACTATTTCTTCTTCACTAATTTGAGGATTAGAAGAACGATTAGAATCCTTATACATTGTTGAAGACGATAAAAATTGAAGTCGGGCTTACGATCGGCTGGTGTAGGGATGAGAAAATGGAAGTTTTTTTTTATTGAATAACTATTAATAAAAAATTAAAAATTAGACATAAAAAATAAGAAAATAAATTAAATAAATTAATCAAGGGTAACTAAGTAATTTACCTATCCTAGGATATTCATGTTCAACCCTTCCTTGTTAGTTTAAGGCTTCTCTTAAATGTAGCCCACACATTTATTAATCATAGCCCATCTAAAATAAGTGTTTAAGCTAACCAAACACACCTTTATAATCATTCCACATAACCCATAAAATTATATATGATTATTATATATAGCCCAAAATAATAATACAATCATTAAATCTTTAAATCAACATCAACAACAAAAAAAAAAGCTAATTATATATAAGATATTTGATATAATTAATATTTTTGAAGAATAATCAATACCCTCAATCAATCTTAATGTAATCATGATTGAGAATGAAAAAGAAAAACATAGCTTAGAGATTTTTTTGGTTTAATGGATTATGTTCATGGAGTTCTAAGAGAATGGTCATAGGAAAAAACAAACTTAGTTTGTTTCATTTCGATTGATGTTGTTGTGGAGTTTTTATAAGAGAACAATTAGAGTATACGTCAATTTCAATGTCATCATGATTAAGAAAAAATTATTCTAGAGAAAATTAAGAATTAAAATTTATTTTGTTTTGGGTAAAAAGTAAGAATATAAGGTTCATATATAATTGTTCAATTTGTGAGAATACTAAGAACAATGATAATTAATTTTAAGGCTGGGTTTGGTAATGCTTTTATTTTT
Organism: Papaver somniferum; assembly: GCF_003573695.1. Taxonomy (NCBI): domain Eukaryota; kingdom Viridiplantae; phylum Streptophyta; class Magnoliopsida; order Ranunculales; family Papaveraceae; genus Papaver; species Papaver somniferum. The sequence goes on along the minus strand of NW_020628818.1, from coordinate 10,910,805 downwards.
CTTAAAGTACTTTCAAAACCTATATATGTCAATAATTTTTGAAATTGTTGTTTGGTAAAAAAAATTAAAGTGCTTTTTACCCAAAACACTTTCCAAATTCCTCAATTTTCAAAAGCTGGGGAGAAGGAGCTTTTAAAAGCTACAAAAACATAAGCTTTGGTCCCACCTAAATTTAATGATGGATTTATATCTTCTGTCCCTATTTTATTTTATAAATGACAAAAATTACCTTTACACTTATATACAATCAATTTTTTTTATTTCTTATATTTTAGTCTTTAAATATTATTATTTTTTATTTTCAAACTATTTCATTTACCATTTCATTTCATTTATCTATAATAAAAATAAAAAAAATTAAAAAATTATTTAATTAATTAGTTTGATTTTTTGTTTGAAAATTATATACATATATCAAAAAGTGGTTAAGTAAAATAATTTTTTTTAACAATCATAATAATAGTAACAATTAGTAAATTTAATATTATATATATTTATATTGAATAGTAAAAAAAATATATTTTAAACCCAATAAAATCGAATAAAACTATTTTCAAATATATGTCTATTTTTGTCATTTGCTACAACAACAATGGTTGAATTTGATATTTTACCAAACACACTTTGACTACTTTTCTAATTATCTTTAACTTTAGTTAATATTTATCAAACATCAAACTCCTTTTTTCTCACAGCACAACACATCAGCGCACATCAGAAAAGTGCTTTTACAAAAGCTGCAGCAATACTAAACTAAGCCTAAGTATGATTAACTAAAAAAAGTTAGGGTTTATTTTGATTTTGAGTAAAAATAAGATTTAGGTTGAATTGTTAGTAGAGAGTTAAAACTTGTTTGGTTTTTCATTTTCACTTTTGGTTTTTTATTTTAACTTAAATTTTTTGGGATATGATTAATAAATATATGGGCTATATTTAAGAGAAGCCTAGTTAATCCTCCTTCTGTATGTCTCAAATTTTTTGAAAATACCCTAAATCGAGATGCTTTTCAAAAGGGTTTTCCTTTTCTAAGTTTGAGGACTTAGTTTCTGGCAAGAACTTGGGTGACAAAAATAGGCCCCGAGCAATTCCTTTCCTGGGCTCTAGTGTCGAAGACTGCGTGGTCGAGAAAATGATTTCGACAATGCTGAACATATAGTATCACTATAATATAACTAAAATAGCCAAATTTAAATCAAATTGAGCGGTTAATTATTGAGTAAATTAGTCAAATGAGAAATGATAATCTAGTCACACTTTTTAAACGTATCAATGTCTATGTTCTCTTATTTTCTCCAAGATGCCAAGCTGTTGTTCTTAGGTACCAATCACTTATTTTTATTTTTGAAGGAAAAAAAGAAAGGCTATGTTTTAATGCCATAATTGTTTCGTCCAATCAAGATCGTAGAGTGGTTATTTGCATTTGGACAAATTTCCAATAAAAGATCTGCATGTACTTGTGGCAATCAACATAGCTAGATAATAATCAACATCTATTGGTATGTCCTTTTCTATCCTCATCAACTTGGGAGGGAAGAAGGTGGCGACATCAATAGAGATTGTCATTGGTCCCCCTTTAAAAGGCCTAATTAAGCCGTACTAGTGTTATTATCTATCTTAATCGAGTAAACCAGAAACCTTTGTTCTTTACTGTTTTTGATGTAAGGAAATTATAAGCCTAAGTAATTAGCTCAGCTAACCATGGGTCCAAGCTTATTGTTGAGCAAAATTTACTCTCTTCTGTAGCCATCGCCCATCAGAGGACTTGTCAAACAGAGTTGGGCATTTGGTAAGCCATGTGATAATATTTTCCATTTTTCTTTCTGCGAAGAAACAATTTTCTTTTTGTTGGAAACCAAAAACAATCCACAAAAGAATCTGTTATGCAAGTCTTCACCGACATATATAGATATTAAAAATTTAAAATTGGTTGACAAAATGATATTCCTAGTTGTCGGTTTTTCCAATTTTATTCAAACAAATACATATTGATTTTCCTATGGACGATTTAAATTAAGATTTTTTTTTTTTGAAAAGTTTAAATTAAGAAAATGCATCTACTTGAAATGCTAGTAAAGTCCATCATTTGTCCATACAATCAGCGCTAGCTTACATTTCAGATTTTGATTGAGCTTCAAATTCGAATATTTTGCATTACAGTGATAGACATTGAATTACAAATCAAACCTTAGTTGTAGGAGGATAGTTTTCGGGTCAGGAGGCAAAATATAAGTAAAATCGAGTCAGGAGGCAAAATATAAGTAAAATATCAAATTTCATGTCGCTAAGACAGTTTTGAGTTTTTTATTCTTTTTTGATGGGAAAGTTATAATATATTAATTAAATAATATAGTATAATGGGTTTACAAGATCATTTTTATTGAAAATATTTGAAAAAACACTTGATTTTAAGATTTTAAGATGAAATTGGGATGACGTATGCTGAAGATTCTTTAGATGAGTTTCTTAAACAATGTAGTCCGCAGCAGAATTATATTTCCTGTTTATATACTTTACCTGAGCTTGTGGAAGTTTTTCCAGAATTGAGAATGTTTCATATATGGTATTTTTGGCACTCCAAGGTGAATCTTTACACGTCCTGTTGATTGTTTCTACCAGAGTTTTGCAGTCCGTTACTATGGAAATGCTAGAAAATATGTTTTCACTTAACCATGTAGAAGCTTTTAGCAAAGCTTTTGACTCTGCATAAAAGGTCGAAGAAGCCCACTCCGATCCTGCTGAAATGTGCATGAAGGTCTTATTGTCCACAGAGTAAAGGATAAAAGCATATCCCATGGAAGAGTTTCATTTTTTAATGACAACATCAATAAAAATTATCCAATCCGAAATTAAGTCGTACTGTTTCTCCTTGAGGGTATTTCTTCTTTGAATCATCATTTTCTTTTTGATCTTTACCTGATGACTGTGTTGCACGAATTTCTTGATTTTTTCTATAAGGTTATTCGGGTTTGGATCGATTTTATCAAACACTATGTAACATCTATGCTTCCAAATGAACCAAGATACGGTTGCGATTTTATCCGATAATTGCATGAAGTCTGGTTTCATGATCCACTCATTAATCCAAGTTATTATGGAATCTGTACGAATTCTTGTATTCACTGCTTCTAGAGAAAAACCAAACCATATAGATCTCGCAAAAGGGCAGATTCGAATTAGATGTTATTCTGTTTCTTGCACCTCTGAGTTACACATTAGGCACCGTATTTATGTCTGTATTATGCGCCTCGTGTCTTGATTAAGCTGGAAGAGCTTTCTCAACTAATTTCCAGACAAATAATTTGATCCTCGGAATTGCTTGAATCTTCCATATCTTTTGCCAAGGGAATTCACTTGAGTTATTGTTCCCCTGATCCTGATTTATGAGAAAATTGCATATATTTTTCGCCGAGAAGTTTTCTCAAGGGTGATATTTTCATCTAATTTTGTCTTGTCTTGGATTTTTATAGATATCGCTAGTATTTTTGCTTTAATATATGGAGTGGAGTAATCATCTAGTTTTTCTTGGTCCCAGCTATCTTCAGAAGATGTCAACTCATTAACCCTCTGCAGAGTAATCTCTTGAAAATTCATGGATTTTGGAATTATATCTGCATTAGGAACTCATTTATCTTCCCAATTTTTTGAGGAAGCTCCATTTTTGACTTGCCAGACAAAATTACCTTCAATAAAGTTTAACCCTTTTTGTATGCTAGTCCAGATCCAGGATAATTTAGAGAATTCCAGTGGATAAGAGTTTGGGAAATAGTTAGCTTTAATAGTTGAACCCAAAGTTGGTCCTGATCTATGATTAGCCTTCTAACTAGTTTAGTAAGGAGAGCTATATTAAGTTTATGGGGTTGCTTTATTCCTAGACTTCCTTGAGAAATAGGCTTGCAAATGCTGACCCGGGCTTTAATATATCCTCCTCTACCTTTGGGCTTATCTCTACTCTACCAGAAGTCTCTTGGGATTTTTTCCAGTTGATCTAGAGTTTTTTAGGAGAGGCTAGTACTTGTATATGGTAAGTTGGATAACCTTGTAGGCTAAATTTTACTAGCATTGTTCCGCCTGCTTGAGAAAGTAATTTAATATGATTTCCAACCTTGAAAGGTAGCGTAATATTTTTGGAGAAGTGGTTCAATTTATTTTTCTTTCCAATTTTAATTAAAGAATAGTGGAGTTCCAAAATATCTATCATTTTTTCATCAAAGGGACTTTTAGAATTCTTGCAATGATTTTCCCATGTTTCGGGTGAATTCTATGACTGAAGTAGATTCCCTATTTTTGAAGATTGACCATTTTTCAACATAATCTCACCAATTTTTGATAGGATATTCAGAAGGTTCTTCGCTTCCCCTAGGTTAGCTAAATGGATAAAAGACAGTCACGGTTGTTGATTTAGAAGATTAATTGCTTAAGATTATATTAAAATATAGTTCATTCAATCTCTAAATTCCAAACATGAGTTAAATCAGTTATTACATAACCTTAAAAATACTAACAACTTGTAGCCTGTCTGGGCTTTCCTGGCCTGGCCTGTTAATAGAATAAGCTTTGGTCTTCAATTTACACCCTTAGATTACACGGGCAAACACATCTTCCACGATTTTGAGATACCGAAAAAGTTTCACATGCAAAATTATTTGTGAGCATATCAAAATCATGACAATCTGTTTAATTGGACAACGGTTCTTTTCCCTTTTCTAGCAAAGGAAAAGGATAAAACTGTTGTCTCATACCGCCTTTTTTCAAACAAAATATATAAATAATGTATATCGTTATTGAGGGAGAGCCACATCGGAAATCTGTTTTGAGTTGTGTATATCCCACTTGAGATTGAGCTGAGGTTAGCACTTTTAAGAGATTAGTATTCATTTTGGCCTAGCTTTTCCCAGTTGAAAATTGTAACATACATCATCATAAGAAACTATGAGTAAGCATATTATGTTGGTATACACGCCATAGATTGTACCACGAATCGGCTTATGGAAATGGTAATATTAAAATCTCATTGGATTTGCCGACTAAACTCAATAAAAGAATATTGTTAGTACCTATTACTTTCAGGTAAAACAAATGCACCGCTGTGGTACTTTCTTTTAGGTTCGAAAATCAAAATCGAACACGACAAGATTAAACCACGATAGTAGTCGTTCGGTCCTATTTCGGTCACGATGGAGAGGAAGATGGGTTGATCTTAGGGGTGGAAAGCAGAAAAGTTTGATAAATTGACAATGGTATCGAATTGTGTGTGTGTTGGGTATTGAAAACTAAGAAGAATACATAGATTCTTGGGTATGAAAGCTTGTTTTGTTCTCTGAATAGGTTGAGCAACCTATTAACAGTGGTTTAGAATACACAATGCCAATTTCATAAGTTGTGACGGACCGGAAAATTATGCCTTTGGCGCGTTGCCCCGCAAGACGTAACTTCCCCAGTGCGCCATGATTAAGCTATGATCCGGGCCTTAAAGATAGGAAAATGCACGTTCACTTTCCATTGCAAGCATGCCCCGTGGAGCATGATGCATCTAACTTATCTTCCACACCATTCCAACTTACCCCTGTTCTGCAAAAGGGTATAAGGCCATAAGGCCAGAGCCAATGTATCTTGCATGCATCACTGGCTTTGCCTCAACTGAATTTTCTATCTAGCTGAGCAATCGTCACACTACCGAATCTTGTCCATGCATAAGGCATATGCCTTGGGCTTAAGCATAGGCTTCTCCAAGCCTTTTGCTAATTACCTACCTTACCTCGCTTACCAACTATAACTTGATAGGAAGTATGAGCATCCACTTGATGGCATGCAACTAAGCCTAATCAAGCTTGGCCGCAATCATCTCTTGCATCGAGCTACCGAGCTTAGATGATATGAGGGTCCAACGTGCTGGACTGGTAATGTTGCAACTCATTGCAGATGCCTATATACCCTTCCATACTCTAAAGGTATCAAGCACAGACCATAGTTCATCACGAAGGGACAAGCAACTTATTCCAACTCGTTTTGAAGACCGTGGCTAAGCAATAAAGGTAATGGCCTAGTCCGTATAGGCCGTTCCGTCAAAATGCATTCAAGTGATACATATTTGAAGTCCGCAGTATGGCATAGTGATGCTTCACATCATATGCCCCATTGGGAAGGCTACGGAGCTATAAATGAGACTTAGGCATCATTTATACCCTTTCGGCTAAGTTACGAAGCTTACTTGGTGCATGGTACGCATATGCACCTTCAACCAACTTACCCTCCATATATATGTTAACTTTACATTTTTACAACTTAGATTAGGGGAGCAAAAATCATTCATCAACTCCCCAGACCGTGATGGCTGCACCTCACCACCATGGCCAACAACGATATACGACCGTGATGGTTGTACATTCAATTATGGCTCACTGGTCAGTTCTAGTGTCCGGCCATGACAGCTGGACATTTCTTGAGCCAGGTCCCGTGATGGTTGTACTTCCATCTTTGGCCCATAGACTACTCCAGTGTCCAGTCGTAATGGCTGTACATCTCTAAAGCTATCTCACTTGGTGCATGGTCCGTTATATGCACCTTCAACCAAGTACGCCTCCATATATATGTTAACTTAAAATTTTTACAACTTTGATTAGGGGAGCCAAAATCATTCATCAACTCCCACTTTTACTATTCATGGCCGTTTCCATATACCCGGCCATGATGGCTGTTGGCTGTCCGCTGCCAACCCGATGTCCAGCCATGTTGGCTGAACATTGTCAACGCATTGGCCAAGGGCCAATGTTCCTTTTACTACGCAAAGGAAGCTTTGAATGAAGCTTAATCCCGTGCCATGGCTCATCTTTTAGCATGCGCAATGCTAAAAACACGGGGTGTTACAGAAGTCGTGGGTACAGAGAGATGGAGATGGTGGGATAGTGCGAGATAATTTGGGGAAGTTTCTGGAAATCCCTTTTATATTGCGCCTACTATCTCTTCTAACTGCCGTGACCGTGCCACTACTCTAACTTTTCACACGGGGTGTTGCCAAGCCGCATGTTGCCGTAGACCACCAGACTAATACCCCTTGAAGAATCCCCCATGTGACGTATTTTGATATTTCTCAGGTGTTTTTAATGAATCATAGATATCATCTTTATTAGGCTAGATCGTATTCGTTGATATGCAATATGAGCATGTTAGATCGAAGTTGTTGTGAAAACAACTTAGCCAGAGCCATCCATGGAATTAGGGCGTGTTCATGCCTTGTTGTGGCATACCGGAATAGCTTGGCGTGTTGGCGGATAATTAATGCGCTATAATTTAGCATGGTATGCTAGTGGCATAAAAGTGGCATGTTCCGCGCGTATTTTTATGCCACAACTAAAATTGAGAGAAATATTTCAGGCCATAATCTGTGCGCGAGATAGTGGAGTACTAAATTATCGCGTGTCCTTTGATTGATCTATTTTATGGAGATAAAATAGCAAATGGCGTAATGGTACATGAGTAGTGTGCATTAACGCCTCATCTAGTAAGTCGTGGTTTCAACGCGTGGGATTGTGCCATGGTCTTGGACAAAAGCTTCTATGACCGATAATGAGTCGCAGGACCTTACCATGGCCTTATCCAGAACTGCCAAACACGAGGAACTAGGATCTTGCCATGGCCTTGGACACATTTCCAAGGCCGATAATGGCACGCGTGACCATGTCTTGGCTTTGGACAAATATTCCAAGGCCGAGAATAAGGTACGAGACCTTGCCATAGCCTAGGCCACATTTCCAAGGCCGATAATGGCGCGCAGGACTACGCCGTGGCCTTGGCCAAAAGCTGCCTGAGAATGAGGCGCGGGACCATGCCATGGCCTTGGACACATTGCAAAGGTCGATAATGACGTGCGGGACCACGTCGTGGCCTTAGCCAAAGCTTCCAATGCCGAGAATGAGGCGAGAAACCTTGCCACCTTGGCCACATTGCCAAAGCTGATAATAGCGTGCGGCACCACGTCGTGGCCTTGGCCACAGCTGCCAAGGCCGAGAATGGGGCGCGAGACCATGCCATGGCCTTGGACACATTGCCAAAGGACGATAATGACGCGCGAGACCACGCCGTGGCCTTGGCCAAAGCTGCCAAGACCGAGAATGAGGAGCGGGACCATGTCATGGCCTTAGCAACATTGCCAAGGACGATAATGGCGTATGGGGACCACGCCGTGGCCTTGGCCAAAGCTGCCAAGGCCAAGAATGAGGAAAGTGTCCATGTCATGGCCTTGGCCACATTTCCAAGGAAGATAATGGCACGTAGGACCATGCCGTGGCCTTGGCCAAAGCTGCCAAGACTGGATAATGCGCGACTTACGCAGTGGCAGGCATGCCATAGGCCGTATTTTTTCAAATTGCATCATGTACTTAGACAATATGCCGCAATACTCACGATGTGATCATCATATAGCTATATCATTATGGTTTGAGCTTAGGGAAATAATGCCAAGCCTAGATTTTGAGGTGTAGTACTATTTTAGTATAGATTTCAAATACAATAATGTCTACAATATATTCAAGGAACTCGGCCGTGGGAGTTTGCGACTTGAAATTATACTGATATGACTATGTGCTAAATACTATTCCCTCGATAACATATTAATTCGAGAATGACGTTTAATCTCATTCTGATTGTGAATAATGCCATGTATATGGCATAAAAGGTATGTGTATTGGCGTACATAAAATAACGAGGTTTCTGCTGGGGAAAATCCCTGAAATTTGGCACGCATATACACTTTTAAAATATCTTTAGGACCACTGAGTCCGTTAATTGAATATGCTTTATTGATTCACTTTCGAAATACAAATTATATTGATACAGATTCAATAATCCTGATGTCGTGTCAGGTATTATTTTGTACAACAAGATCGAGGCTAATTTACTACAAATGTCCTTGTCAAAAACTCACCATCAACAAATATATATATATATATATATATATATATATGAAGAGGATAGGGGGACTGATTATGTCGCAAGGGAGGGCAAGCTAACTCAACCTTCCATGTCAGATTCTTCAATATTGCGCCATGAGGGACTCGAAGCTAACTCAACCTTCCATGTCAAATTCCGCAATATTGCACCATTGGGGACCCGAACCTGGGACCTCCTGGAGCACATCAAACCTTAGAGGAACATGGATGACCAGCTAAGCTAGCTACCCGTTATTAAATATTATATTTATATTATTATGTGTATAATATTTTTAGCAAATTACTTTTTACAATTTAAAATTTAAATATATAATATTTATGTAATTTTTTTGAATAAATAAATATTAAATATTAAAATAATGTCATTATCAATCTTATACATAATAATCATGCCAACACATCAATTTGGAAAGATGGATTTCATTTTCAAAGAATTCAAACTCCTTCCATGCCAAAGACAAACCTAAGTGCAATTCTTATGGCAATCAACAAACTTATTATTTTGTTGAGCCACGTGAATGAACAATCTGCATTTTTCACTATGGGAAACAAGGCAAAATGAACAAATCTGATATTTTAGGGACCCACTAGTGATTTTATTAATATAAACTAATAAGAGATAGGTCCCACTAATAATTTTATTTGTATAGACTAATAAGAATTTGGTCCCACAGATTATTTAACTAATAAAACAATTAATAAAAAATAAACCCTAAATATAATAACCGTGTTTGGGAGAGAGAAAAGCAAGGGTCGTTTTTCTTCAAACGTTGGAGTTTTTCCTTCCAACTCCAACATTCTTCCTTCCAACGCCAGCGATTGTGGCACGATCGCCCGGCCTTCCATCACGCCGGTTGGTTTGTACATCCATTTTACTAATAATAAAAATAAACCCTACATGTTCCATCTCACTTAACAAACCAACAAATTTATTGATTTGTACATCCGTTTTTCACGTTTGTTGAGTCCATAATGGGATTAAAATCAATAAACTTCAAGTTTGTTGAGTCCATATGAACTGCTCAAAAAAGAATAAAAGAGATTTAAAATTTTCTACAAAGTGGTGGTGGAGTAGCAATCTAATCAAATGGTGCACGGTCGACACTCCCAAAATAAGAATTAAAGGTCAAGCTAGTACCAAGTGATTCCATAGAGTCGCATACTTTTAAGGGTTCTTTCCCAAAGGGTCAGACAGCATCATACTACCTAAACTGTAGATCACTTTTATCATCAACAATAACAATAATGGGGTCATATCATGATTTCATCCCTACATGCTCACTGACTTCTGATCTTTATCATCAATATGTACGTTTAAAAGTTACAGCTGCTAAACTGTAGTGTAGAGCCTTCCACTATTTCGTTTGCGATAACAAAATGGTTTGTTGTAGAGATTTATCTGAAACAGTAAAAAGTCTGACAACCTTATTCAATATGTGACAGGAAGATGCAGCCAATGAGAGAAAAACTTGCAAGATGTACACAATGTAAACTCGAAAAGGATTGCATAATTGCATTAGTTTGACATCTTGAATTTTCTGATGGCACTATGTACGTATGTATACCTGCTGTCAATTCAGATCTTGCCGACCAGTTTTGTTTGTTTGGTATTAATTTTCTGAGGTTAAGGTTTTAATCATGAGGTTGGCAGACACCAACCTTAGAAAACACATGACGGGATGTAGTTATGTCCTTGTGATTGTTACAAATTACAATCAATAAATAAGTCCTTTCTATAAACAAACACGCATAAATGAGTGCGTATTGATGTGATACACTAACGTATTTAGTACATTATGTACATATACATGGTCAAATCCCCCCACTTTCTACGAAACACATTTGTCATGTGAAATTTTTATATCATGTGAAATTTATTCTAGTAGCCATAATCGTTTCCAATGTGAAGATTAAGGATCTTTTTTAGCTTTTGTTCCCCATAAATTCTTGCAAAGGGGAAAAAGAAAATCTAATTTAATAACAACAAGATTTCTTTTTTTCGAAGCATAATAAAGAATTCTTTTTTTTACCACATGAAATTAACAACACCATTAAAGTGTTAGATGCGGAAAAACTTTGAATGGGGACAAAAGGAAAACTTGTATTGTTCGAAACATGATAGGTTCTCGGTTTTCTTCTTTGTTATACATGTATAGGAAAATAAAGTAAAAAATATTTTTTTCTTTTTAAAAATTAGATTTCGTTAATTAAAACACCTAAAAGATTACGCAAGGCTTTCCACCTTGTTGGTTGCCGCTATTTCAATTAAGGAAATGGTATATGATCATCGCTAACAAGACTTGTACAGTAAAATTTTTCTAACTAAAGAAATAACGTAGGAAAAATAGTTTGGCATCACGATACATTGTTGTTTGAGAAAACCCTGTTCAGAAGTAACTTTGTTATGCAGAAAACTTCGTTAATTTATATGTCACTTTGTTTCCTTGACTGTGAGCGAAAAATAAACACATTTTTTTTGTTGCACAATTTAGGATCCTCAGGGCTTCAGATACGGTAGCTTAATTTCTTCATTGAACTGTATTTGATTTTTCTTTTTTGAAACTTAATGATCCTTCTACATTCTCCATAAACTCATGAAGCCTTAATTTCATGTCTTGCGGTCACTTTGCCGCTTTTTGCAGACTCATAGCTTCTGCTTCTTCAGGGGTGATTACAGAAAAGGTCCTAGATCTAGCTTGAAAAATTGTACCTATACATATCAGAACGAAGAATCAAACCATATCATGCACTTGCATTGGCATAATCTAAGAAGCATCAAAGTTTAATTTCAGCTGATTATGTGGTTGACATTTCTACTCTTTGTTTATATAAGTATCCGGAGCTATCATTTATTCTTTGACTAGAGTCATTTGAACCTTCCATAAGAGTGCATGTCTAGAAGTGAAGTTTTCTTTGGACTGCTAAAGCGACCTACAAATTAGAATTTGTCTTGTTCTAAAAAATTATCATACACGTTTCCTTCCAAATCATCCAACATTTACTAGCTACAATCTCAATTAAGTTCTTGTTGCTTGTTCCTATAATCAAATTGGAGTAAAACTCTAAAATAGGGGATTCTGAATCTAATTTTTGACTTGGACCAACCAGTGGATGCAACATCCATATTAATTTAGCAATTGAGCAGCCATAGAAAAGATGTTTATGTTTTTTTATCTATTTACCTAATTTTTTCCTAACCGTAAGTGCATTCTGATAAATTTCCATAAGAAAATTTTGATTCTCTGAGAGCAACCACAGTGGACGATCAAACCTACAACTATGGTCCAGAGACGAGACACAGCGTGACGGAGTAAAGACTAAAATCCGGACCAAGACCAAATTCCAGACTATATTTGGTCGGGGAGCAAGACCAAAACTATATATAGTCGAGCGGACGTATAATGTTCGTTTGTCACCGGGCGTGTATATAATGTGATCATGTTGATGGGGCGGGCATATAATGTAATCCTAGTGATGCGGCGGGCATATAATGTGATCCGGAGTGAGGCGTACATATAAAGTTCTCCTGATGGCTGATGGGGTGTGCATATAATGTGATCCTCTGATGGGGCGGGAATATAATGTGATCCTGGTGATGTGGCGGGCATATAATGTGATCCTGGTATATACTTTTTTCCAAGCGACCAAATTTACTCTTCCACCCTAGTGTAACACCACGGACTAAACTTAAATTTGGTCGTTTTTTTTGGTCTTTGGTCTATGGTTTTGATCGCACCATTGCAGTTGCGCTGAGATTCAGTTTCCAGAATGTCTTTCAAAAATGTGCAAGTTATATATGATGTACTAGCATTAGGATTGTGCATTTTTGTCATATAAAGATTTAACAATGAATTCTCCACTCAAGGTTAGTAACCATCTAATTTTTTTATTTTTTTTAACATGCCATCATTGTTCGTAAAAATTCTAATACCCACTATTATATCATCTATTTTAGTAGGAAAGTTATTTCTAACTTTTTAAAATTCCACTTCTTTATTTCTGAGTTTATAAGCTCCACCGCAAGTGTTAAAGAATTATGCTTTAAACCACAATAAGATATTAAACTACATTCAATACCTGGTATCCAATTATCATGCCATATATTAATTGGATTACCATCACCTAGCTCCCAGCAGTTATACTTACGGATGATTGAGACTCTCTGCAAAATACACTTCCATATCCATGATTCATTATAATATAAGCTTAGCTAACCCATAAGGAGCTTTATTAATGTCGTCAGTAAGTAACTCCTTGGCAAATACCTCAATGATATTTGGGCCTCTTTTCATAATTCTCTTCCAACTAGGAACATGTTAAGGCATAGAGGATTTGGAGATAGAAAGTGATTTGTGTGTTTTCTGTAATTCAGTAAGAGAAACAACGGGTCATATGTTCTTGCATTGTCCTTATTCGTTTGAGGTATGGAACTATTTCATTAAAGCTTCCCGGATTTTCTGGCCAATGCCGAGGTCTCTGTTTGATTTGTTTTAAGCTTGGACTACAAAAGTTTGACAGGTAGAGGTAAAGCAGTTTGGGGAATTATCCATTATGCAATTTGTTGGAGACTGTGGAAAGAAAGGAACGAGAGAGTTTTTGGAGCTAGAAAAAAGGAGGCGAATGATATTATTGATCTTATCAAACAACTTGTAGTTGTATGGTCTTGTGATTCCGATACATTTAAGTTTGTCTCTCCTAGTCTTATTTGGAGCAGTTGGGAGACTCTTATGATTGTATAACTCCCTTTGCTTTGTGTAAAGGTTTTTTTTCTTTTTAATATAACATTTTTCTTCGGAAAAAAGAAAAAACCTCAATGATAGCTGAGGGAGACTCTTCCATGCACCTTTTTTGGTCGCCTTGCTGCAATATGATTTTCTATAAAAACAATTGCACTTAGACTAACACTAAAATCAAAATTACCAGATTTCTGCAATTTCCTACTCACAATATCACTTTACTGCAGCGTTTACAGGACCACCTTAGTATTGTTTTTTCATGAACTATCCCACGAAAAATCATGCATTATTACTAGAATATAGAGGGCTACTCTAACATAATTAAAGTAAACATAAATCTTAATCAGAAGTCATTTTTCTTTGAACTCTCACACCTAATGCTGTCATTTTCTAATACGATTGAAAAAAACCGGAAACATAATCAAATTGGGCGGTTAATTATAAAGTTAATTATTAATCATACATGAAATGATAATCTAGTCACACTTTTCTAAATATACCCTTGCCTATGTTTTATAGAATTAGAGTATATTTAGTACTTGTTGTTGATAGGCTCCAAACATAAAAGCCTATGTTCTAATGCCACCCTTTACAAAGACATATAATAAATTTATAGATTTGGTTCGGTGCAACATTTTTGATTATCCAATCATGGTTGTAGATTGTAGAGGTGCTAATTGCACTACAAAACTTTACATAAAGAAGAAATATCTGCATGTCCATGTGTTGTTAATAGACCTAGACCATCAAAATCTAACGCATCCTTTCCTTATCACCACTTGATGGTGGCCATCTATGGTGATTGCCATTGTTCTTAATTAATTAAACCATATTAGTGGTGGTCTTATCCATCCTAATTAAGAATAAGTTAACCTAATTGCCTCAACTAAACACTGTTTATTGTTGTGTAATGGTCTCTGTAGCCACGCCTATTGGGGGCCAAAAATTACCGTCTATCTTTATTTTTACCTTTAATCTACGGAAAAATATTTACCGTCTACACAAGTCATCAATTGGCTGGCCAAACAAAGCAGGGCAGTGGGGTAGGAAAATTGATTTGTATGTGCCCCATTAACACGTTAGGAACATGAAACTTATGCTACTGCCAACGTATAAAGTTCTTCATTTTGTCGATCACAATTTGGCTAAATTTCATAAATTTTAAAATATAAAAACAGAGACCACGATACAACAGCAGATTTTAGTAACAAAAAAAGCACGATCAGAAATCTTTAACATATGTCAACTCCTGGTATTCACGCCAACCGGTCTGGTTTAGCTACCTACATAAAGTCTCTCTTCGTGGATTCACCATTTTTGTTCACCTAATAGCCAACTATGACATCCAACGACAAAAAATAGTTTCGACTCAACAACAACGAGAGTACACACCAAATAGACCACTACATAATATCTACTACATCCATGAAGATTTGATTCCATCAACCTTAACTTATACACACAAAGATAATCACAAATTAACTTATCTTGATTTATAGTATATTTTCTACAAATTTTCCACCATCAAAAGTCCAATTTAAATTACGGAAAATGGGTCATTTGTCCAAAAAAAACTTAAACATTGGTTCAAATGGACGAGTAAAAGTTAGTATGGGTGAAATGACCAATTTCTTTTTAGTAAGGATGAAACTGGATTCATCGCGGCTTAAACTTAAAAAATAGCAACGATGAAACTGGATGCATCCTGATATAAATTAAAAATAAGAAAAAGCATTTGAAAATTGGTAGGATGAAACTGGTTACATCCTGGTTATTTTTATATTTTTGTCCATTTGAACAGTATCCTTTTACTTTTTGGCCATTTAAACAGTATCAAAATGTACAAGTCTTTTTCACCCGGAAATTGTTAATTTTGGTCTTTTTAACCAATTTTGTGTTTAAATTAATTGATTTACTTATTTATATTTTTGTGTAAGCATCTTTGATTTATTTACAAATCTCAAATTACGTGTTTGATTCTCATTGCCGTTTTTTTGAATTCAACCTAAACTCCAAGGAAGAAAACATAATTAAACAAGAAAATCTCATTTTTCATGAACGATCACTTCTAGTTTCTGGCAGCTGTACATCAGTGGTTTCCATTTCATGATCGTGTCCTTAGTGTGGGCCCACTTGATCGTGCCGGGCCACAAGATAGTCCTTCCTCAACTGTTGACTACTACGTGGCTCGTACACGTATAATCAGACTTTGGGAAGGCGTAAACTTTATAAGTTCGAAGCTAAATTGATAATAATTGATTTAGAAGAAGCTTGGTAATCATAATTTTAATACATTTTCCAGAATTTTGTGTGTTCATAAACTTTTACATTTTCATCTCATAATAATTTGTCTGTAAACATGTTAATTAATTATAATTTTTTAACAACAATTCTTAAAAATATTTTAGAGTTCACTTTTTATGGTTAAGAGTTTATAATAATTTTTCTAGTGACTCAAACAGTATTACCGAAAAATACTACGTCGTTTGGAAATATATTAATTTCTCAACTTAATAAAAAAATAAAACTATAATTTTTTTTTTTACCAATCATATCTTTGTAATGATGAATTCTGACTAATTTTAAAAATTTGAACTCATACCGAGATATAAATAAACTTCAATTTTTTTGATATCAACATCGATCTAAACTTTTTTCCATATCAACAACGATTTAAATTTCTCTTTCAAAATTTTAATAAAGTTGACTTGTCAAACATTGGATTCATTTTACTTTTACAGTCCCCACCGGTATGTCACCGGTGACGGGCCGTGCCATCACACACAGTTGATTGATTTGCTTCAACTGTTGATTAACCAATCGCGCGTCACATGATTGACTGATTTTACATCTAGCGGGTCTAGCTTAAATAGGAAACTACTGTTGTATGCGATCAGACGTCCTTTTTCACAGTTAAAGAAACGGTATTTTTTCGATATCCGGAAAAACGTCTTATTCATCGAGAGAATAACACAGAGTCAAACAAACTCGCAGTTCCATAAAACGTCTTATCTTGTTAATTAATCAAGATTATGTCCATTAATATTAATCAACTTGATTAAAATATTAATTTTAACAAGAAGATGAAAATAAAATAAAATAAAAAAATAAAATAAAAGAATTTGTTTTGCTTTAAGAGTATAAATAATACTATTGCGTGTCTGGCTACGGAGGTAATCTTACTGTTGGATTCGATTTCACAAATTTTTCCCTTTTTTCTTGTTGAATCCCTTAACCACCACACTATATCATCACCATTAACCATTAATAACCTGCTGTAATTCCTCATAACTAAAACCCTAAGTTTGTTTCTTCTACTTCGTGTTCTTCATCTTATTTCTTTCTCAGTTTACTGAGATTGATAAGAACGAGGAGTCATCAAGGTAATTTCATCTTTCATTTTTTTTTTTTTTTTTTTTTTTTTTTTTTTTAATTTATTGTTTCCATTTCGATTTATCTGTTAGATTGTTATTTTAGATTACTCAAGTAGTAGTTGTTATTATTTTGAGTTTGTTTATGTGATTTGAGCAAAATGGAGGAATTCAAAATTGCTTATTGGGTTGAAAGTAGAAGAAGTTGTTGAGTAAAGAACTAAAGAACTCTGATTAGTTCTTATCTTTAGATGGAACGGAATAGTCTGAGGAGTATTTGGTAAACAAATGTGACTGTTTCAGAGGATTCTTGTTAAGACAGTGTGTTGAGGCTGATATTTTTGTTGGATTGTTTTTTATTTGCTTATGAGTGATTCTTGTTCACCATCATTTTGAGTTTGATTAAAAATTATGTGAGGTGAGGAAAATGGAGGAATCTGAGATTAATTATTTATTAGTTTGAAACTTGGAAATAGAATGAATTACTTGTTAGATTAGAGAGATGAATTTTCAACAATTCTAAATTACGGAAAGGGACCCTTAGGAAAATTCTGTCTACTGTGAGTTTCACACAGAAATGTGATTAATACCGTGAGAGTCTGAGTTTGATTATTTTGTCGAATTGTTTTGTTTTTGGTTATGAGCGATTCTTGTTCTCATGGAACTTTATCTTTGATTGTTGCATTTCATTTCCTAGATATTTCAGGTTGAAAAGCTTATTGTTGATTTTATTGTTCTGATTAGTTTTTTGTTTATTCACAGCCTGGGAATGTTTTGGAGTGAAAAGATGAGGTGTTAAACTCTGAAACAGGATTCCATCAAAACCTTTCCAAATTATCTTATGTGAAGTCTGGGGTTTATTATCCAATAAGGGTGTGTGATTCTTTACATCATTGTGCATGTCTGTCCCTGTGGCCCTTGGCGATAATGTGGAAGGACCTCCACTTTCTCATGTCGAAAGATCAAGGTCTCTTGATATTTTTTCCTTTCCTGGCCAAGAACAAGCTGCCGTGTTAGGTAATGGGCAAGCTGATCATCCATCTTCCGAAACCACTGCCTTTAGAGTTGGTGATGTTTTGCTTCCACATGGTGATTCCTTCTCAGGGTCGTTGTTGGGTAACAACCCTGAGGGTTCGGGAAAATATGTGTGGACAGACGGTTGTATTTATGACGGTGAGTGGAGAAGGGGAATGAGGCAGGGTGTTGGGAAGATTCAATGGCCTTCCGGTGCTGTTTATGAGGGTGAATTTTCAGGAGGTTATATGCATGGGGCAGGGACATATGTTTCGTCTGATAAAACTAACTACAAGGGACGTTGGCGATTGAATCTCAAACATGGGTTGGGATATCAAGTCTTTCCTAATGGAGATTCCTTTGAAGGGTCTTGGATACAGGGAACAATAGAAGGGTTCGGTAAGTACATCTGGGCTAATGGTAATGTTTATATGGGGAACATGAAAGGAGGTAAAATGTCTGGGAAAGGAACGCTTACTTGGACAAATGAGGATTCGTTTGAAGGAAGCTGGTTGGATGGCATGATGCATGGCTTTGGAGTGTATGTGTGGGGAGACGGTGGCTGTTATGTTGGGACTTGGACCAGAGGCTTGAAGGATGGAAAAGGAGCTCTCTATCCAAACGGAAGCAGGCTTCCGGCTGTACAAGAATATTATCTAAATGCTTTAAGAAAACGAGGGTTGTTGCCAGATATGAGAAAGCAGAATGGTGCTCTACGACAAGATGCCTTAGTGGATAGCAGGGATAAGGTTGGTGAGAACCGGGGATCATTTGGCGCTTCTTTTAAACTTCCCAAAAAGAACCTGCTAAACTTGGAGCATTCTCGGTCAAAAAATGTGTCACTGGAAAGGCGCTGGAGTCTTGAGGTAGCTATTGAAAAAGTACTTGGAAATGATCTATCATTGAATACAGCAGATTCTTTTAGGGAAGGTGGTGATGAAAGGGAGACTAATGCAACTGCTCCTATCCTGGAAAGGGAATACACACAGGGTGTTCTAATCAGCGAGGTTGTACTAAATAATAGCTTTGGATCCTCTAAAAGGGCCAAAAGACGACAGAAGAAACTTGCCAAGGATATTAAGAGGCCAGGTGAAGCAATCATTAAGGGCCACAGGAGTTATGACCTAATGCTAAGTTTGCAACTTGGAATAAGGTAATAAGTAATAACCCATTTTCAAACATTTTCCATTTGTTCATTGGAAGATTGACATTGCATTTTCAAACTGCCTTATGCTTCTTACTCCATCCACATATCCTCAACTTACAAGAAGTTATGTCATGATCTGGTTTCCTTCCTTGACTGATTGTGGTTCTTTTTTGCTTGGTTTCCAGATTTTTAGAGTCATTTATATGATACCTGTAGTTTATGGTATCATTGAACTTTTTATTTACCAAGTCGTTGAAAATTGTGCAAGTGTATGATCAGGTACACTGTGGGGAAAATTACTCCAATACAGAGGCGTGATGTTAGAGGATCAGATTTTGGTCCCCGTGCAAGC
Organism: Papaver somniferum; assembly: GCF_003573695.1. Taxonomy (NCBI): domain Eukaryota; kingdom Viridiplantae; phylum Streptophyta; class Magnoliopsida; order Ranunculales; family Papaveraceae; genus Papaver; species Papaver somniferum. The sequence continues at coordinate 10,891,240 of NW_020628818.1, read as the reverse complement.
TTTTGGATGAGCTTCCCAAAAGGAGGATCTCAATTGACACCTCCACACTACACAGAGGATTTTAAATGGAAAGATTACTGCCCGATGGTTTTCAGGTTGGTTATCTCTCTCAATTCTTGGCTGTTGCTCATGTGACGTAATTCTCCAATATCAATCATGTAGACTTGAATGTTGAACTTGCGATACATATCACTCAGAAGGTTCATTGCACTCATAGCAGAAATTTGAGGGATTTGTTCAAGATCGATGCTGCAGATTACATGATATCCATTTGTGGAAATGACGCTCTTAGGGAGCTTTCTTCTCCTGGGAAGAGTGGTAGTGTTTTTTTCCTGTCTCAAGATGATAGGTTCATGATTAAGACACTCCGGAAAACTGAAGTGAAGGTAATATCACCATATCAGATTCTACTTGTTTGTCTTGCTCTTTGCCCATTAGCATTATAAAGTTTTTGTTACTAAACTAAACGTTTATGTTACTGCAGGTGCTTTTGCGGATGCTTCCGAAATATCACCATCATGTCCGTACATACGAGAACACTCTTGTAACTAAGTTTTTTGGTCTTCACAGGATTAAACCTTCAAGTGGACAAAAGGTATACAATGAATTACAATAACTGAACATTGTATGATTTTCTTTGTGCTGCAGATACTAGTGTTATGATTTTTCATGAGTTCCTTGTACCAAAGAAACTAATGTTTGTATCTAATTCCCATTTTGCAGTTCCGTTTTGTAGTAATGGGGAACATGTTCTGCACAGAGTTAAGGATCCATCGAAGGTTTGATTTAAAAGGTTCATCCTTAGGCCGTTCGACGGACAAGGTTGAAATTGATGCGAATACGACACTTAAGGATTTGGACCTGAACTACTGCTTTTATCTAGAACCTTCTTGGCGAGAGGCTCTATTACAGTAAGGATGCATTAATCTTTGTGTGTGCAACTAGTTACGTATCAAAACAGTAACTAACATATATTTTCAGTGTTAATAAGCTTTAAGTTGCTGCTCAATTATATTTTTTCGCAAGTATTGGCTTATGTTGATAGCAAATTGGCCTATGTTCCTCGAAAGTATCTTTCGCTTCTGTTTGCCTCGCCTTGGTTTATCGGATGATATTGCAAGTCACTGTAGTGGATATTAGTTTCCCCTTCATATGAATTAGCTCATGTCTCATATATTATATATAAGCAGTATGCAATATCCCGTGGAAGTCGAAATTATGTTGTAATTCGTCCGTCCATGTTTGCAGGCAGATTGAGATTGATAGTAGGTTTCTGGAATCAGAGCGCATAATGGATTACAGCCTCCTATTAGGTGTTCACTATCGAGCCCCGCGACATTTGCAGTCCCTCCTATCTTTCCAGAGTGGAACAATGGATGGGTTAGGGGTTGTTGTTGAAGAAGGTGAGCTTCCACGTTGGACTTTTAGCATCCACATAACAATTTCCTTGGATGTCACTTTCCCCTTATTCTAGTTGTTTCAAAGAATAGCATTTCACGAGTTGTCTGATATTTTTGTTGTTTCATATTGAATATGATCCAATCAGATTCTCAAGAGGATGAACTTTCCAGATACCCGGAGGGACTTGTTTTGGTGCCACGTGGACATGAAGATACTAGTCCTGTTGTGGGCCCTCACATAAGAGGTAGCCGCTTACGAGCATCAGCAGTCGGTGACAAAGAAGTAGATCTCTTACTACCTGGTACAGCGAGGTAAGCTCAAAACTATATATTATTTTACAGCGAGTCTGTTAGTAACCAATACATGTTGGTGTGATCTGATAATTTCTTTCATTTAAAATGCGGTCTCGTTTGTGTATGTTTGTCTTTGAGCAGACTCCAAATCCAGCTTGGAGTGAATATGCCTGCGAGAGCGGAGCTTCTTCCAGGACAGGAGAAAGCACAGTTTTTACACGTGGTAAATGATGTTGTTCTGTACCTTGGTATCATTGATATATTACAAGACTACAACGTGAGTAAAAAAATTGAACATGCTTACAAGTCTTTTCAGTTCGATTCAACATCCATCTCAGCTGTTGATCCCATGTTTTACTCACAGCGATTCTTGGAATTCATCCAAAAGGTTTTCCCTCAAAATTCTTAGCACAGAGAATAAGACCAATAATTATTTTTCCACTTCCTTTTCTTGTTTTCTTTATGTATCTATCATAGAAGCTTATGGTAATCTCCCGGAACATGTAAAAAGATCATACGAGATAGACTATATGTTGTTGTATCATCAAGTACAGGGATAAACCTAGGAATGTTGAGTTGTATTCACCCACCAAATGCAAATCTTTCAATAAAAAGTTTATTTTTCTTTAGCTATTAGTTATTTAAGTTTGCTGCAATTTTGGTATGGCCATTGTTATTAGCTCTGTTTGGTATCAAATAACAGTTCCTATGATGCAAAGTTGGGAAAAGCCATAAAGTTTGCAGAAGGTTGTACTATGTGTACAGTTCATGGTTTGCCTTTAGGACACCAAGGAAAACCGGGCAGGATGGTGAATTTCTGCATTTCTGGAAGCTCTGTAATTTGGCATCTATTTTGCCCTGTTATCCAAAATTCAAGGACTTTACCCTTACTATATTTCTCCGAATTCGTATCACCTAGCATCTTTTGAGCTTTTTTTTTTTGAATTCCCAAGCTTGGCTTCAACGTCTCTTTATTTAATATCTCTTTTTAGACGTGTGCAAGAATTAAGGACCCACTATCCAGTGCAACTGCCACATTTCCTTTTTTAAATACCAAGCTTCACAGAATGCATCCAACAACTTTAAACACAGCTTTAGAATAGTATCAATGGCAGTCTCACTCAAGCCTAGTTGCTAATAACTTGAATTTTTTTCCTAACAACTACTTTGGCAGAGATTGGGTGTCGGTGAGGGTAAAGAGCAAGCTGCACGTGGGTTAGTATTAGTCCAGGGTTGCATCTGTGAACGACTAGCTTCCAAACTCTTCAAGATTCAGCATCATCAAGCTGCTATTATGTATACACAACAATAGGATAATAACAAAATTTTTGATAGCTAGTATCGTCTAAAGAACATTTTTGGATTAATATTCAGTAGCTAAGGCTTGTTAATTTTGCAAGCCTGATCAACAAATTCAGTAGCTAAGGCTTGTTAGTATTTCCTCCGTTTATGGAAAAATGTTATTTTCATTTTTTTTCAATTTAACTTATTTTTAGGTTAAAATAAAAAAAATAAAAATAACTCCCTTCCAGAAACAGAGGTAATATATGTTTACGTGAAATCGGTAACAAGAGAAAGAGCCAACATTTTTGCATTTACGCTTTGTCCCCAAGAAAGCTTTTCTTTTTCTTACGTAAGCAATCATCTGTCTCTTCTGTCGCACTTGCGCAGCCCCGACAAATTGACAGCATTAAAGATCTCTAATTAATGGTAAAGTTGCAAATCTAACGCGTTATTAAGTAAACATTTTCCCAAGACCCAAGTACTTTTTCGCGGGGAGACCGGGGGATGGATTGGAAGAACCAGGTGCACGTGGGTTTACCAGTGGTTGAAGCCTATGTAGCTGCGCTGAGTGTGAATCTCCGAGGTCCATTTTCTAGTGTTTAAGATACCAAATTATATGACGACACCATGAGCAATATTATCCAGCAAATGTGCACATCTCTTCATTTCATGACACAAGTTAATCGTGTTGCACTTAACTTATCCCCCAAATAGTTAAGTAGACTCAAGTCTCGTTTAATCTTTTAGAGAAGAGCGCAGTAGGTGTGGTAGTCAGTGAGGGAAGGAGAAGACGCGTCTACTGGATCCCACTTTGCAAAGTGGCAAGGTCAACCCTTAACGGCTTAACCCATTTAATAATAATACAGTCAAGAGGGAGTAGTTGCCCACTTTTATCATCACTAATTGCGAATTCCTGACGTCGGTTCGCGATTTACAGCAAGGTTTGCAGCCCCATCGGCCATCATTCAATCCGTTGTGCACTTATTTGGAGACCCCTCCAAAAAAGTCGAGATATAAAGTATTATTGATATTTTGCAAGTTAACTGAGCAAGAACCGGGGACCTAGTTCTAGATAAGATCTATTAGCGTAACCAGACATGGTGTCGGCATTAAACTTTCAGTTTCGCACAGATTAGGTAGGACATGGTAAGTTGCACATTGGTTTAGTAGTGGTCGAATCCTGCAAGTGCTGGGTACGACTCTAAAGTGTGAACTCCAAGTTTGAAGGTTATAGTCGTTTAAACACAAAATCGCATGGCCCTGATAGGCACCTTCGAGTGTTATTTCACATTCATGACAATCTGCTGTTCTTTTGAATCTTCCTAGATTAAAAGAAAATTCTAGAGACTAAATCTGTTACCCGAAAGTTAATCATTGTGATTAATTTTGCATAATGATCTAAACCCTACCTCGTGATGCAAATTTGCTCTATGATCGGAAATCAACCCCATGATCCAAATTATATATTGCAATTAAAAGTTGTCATTATAATGTAGATATTCAATCCTTTCATTACTTCAAAAATTTGCAGCACATGTAAGTTCTCAGCCTCTTCCTCTCCTGCATCTAGGAATACCAATGTATCATCCGCATATTGTAAATGTGATATTCCTGTAATATTGTTTATGGAGAATTATGTGATCATATTGAATTAAACTGTCTTGTTTATTAGTTTTGTAAAAATTTCAGAAATCAAAATGAAAAGGAAAAGTGAAAGAGAGTCTCCTTGTCTCAACCCATTTTGTGGTTTAAGTTTTTCTTTGGAAGAGCCATTTAGGAGTACTGAATGTTGAACTGAGTTTACACACCATGAATCCATGACATCCAGTTGATCCATTTTTCTCCAAAACCAGAAGACTTCAAAACATGAATAATTGTGTGCCAGCTGACATTATAAAATGCTTTTTGTATGTCAAGCTTGCACATTATGCCTGGTATACCACTTTTGAGTTTTGCATCTATGAGTTCACCCGCCACCAATATTCCATCCAGTATTTGTTTGTCTCTTATAAAAGGCCCCTGGTTTTATGATATCAATTTTGGTACCACCTTCTTCATTCTTCGTGTCAACACCTTAGAAATTATTTTGTATACACTGCTTACAAGACTTGTTGGCCTGAAATCTTGAGGACCTCCCACCTGCTCTTTCTTTGGTATTAAACTAATAAAAGAATAATTTGTTCTCCAGTAAAGTTTCTCTTTTGTGTAAAATTCCTTCACAGCTGCCATGAAATCAGTCTTGATGATCTCCCAAGCTAACTTATAAAATTCTATGTATACCCCAAGCAAATTGGTACCCTATTAACATCCTAAGTGAATCTCGTTCCAAAAATTTCTCAATGCTGAAGGTCCTAAAGCCTGTCTCATAAGTCGTAGCCAACATCCACCTCATATTGTTTAAATTTGTTATTGTAATGACAAATTTACTTGTTAATCCAAATTCTATATCATAACTGTCCGATACAAATTGCTCTATTGAAAGGGAGAAAGAAGATGCAATTAAACATATCTACACCATCGGGTAGAAAACAAGACAAAGAAACGAATGAACTTACCTAATTCCCAACTGTGGCCGAGAGTAAAATAGACTTGAGTCTAAATTTTCTTACTTTTAGATTTGTGTAGAGTTGGTGGTAGTTGTTGAGGGAATACGCGTAGTAGACTCCACTTGTAAAGTTGCAAGGTCAACCTTGAACTCAGGATATAATCTAATAACATCATAATATCCTGCTAACACCTCACTTACACTCTTTGTCTGTTACAGACAATTATTGTCCTTTACAGGCTGTACCAGCTGTCTTCTCACAGGTGCACATTCTCTATTGGTTACCTAACTGTGTCTCCTGTATAAATTGCCAATGTGTCTCTTTCTTTGGTTGTGTTGTTCTTCTTTAATCTTTGTAACAAAGTTCATCTTTGATTTTTAATACTGAATAACATTTATGCATTTTTGATTCAACATTTTGATTTGTTCAATATATTATGGTATCAATCACGTAAGTACGATCCTTCCTTCCGCTGCTCATTTGTTCTCTTATTTTCTTCTTTGTACTGCTTTCTCATGATGTTAAATCACTATGAATCTAAGATTTCTACTGTTCCTCTTAATCAAATTTCAAACATTATCAATTTTAAATTGAAAGAGATAATTTCTTGACATGGAAAAATGTTTTGATTTCATTATTCAAGAAATATGATGTTATTAGTCTTCTTGATGGTTCTACCCCTTGTCCTCTACAATTCACTCAAGAAATCATCGATGGAGTTCAAAGAGATGTTCTTAATCCTTCTTACAAGGCTTGGAATGATGATGATAATACCTTAGTTCTTTGGATTCAATTAATAATTTCCGATTCTGTCATTTCCTATGTTGTTGGTGCTGAATCTGCAAGAGATCTTTGGAATAAAAATGAATTTAGATTTTCAAGAAATTCTACATCTCACTCAATTCAACTTCGAACAAAACTTCAATCAATGAAGCTTGGTTCTGGATCTTTGGCTACCTACTTAGGAGAAGTAAAACGTATCTCCGATCAACTTTCTGCTTCTGGTTCACCAATATCTGATGATGAACTTGTTGTTACGGTATATGTCAAGTTTATCAAGCTTTTAGCACTTCAATTCGAGCTCGAAATCCACCAGTCAATTCTAGAGAGCTACATAATCTTCTTCTTAATGAAGACATCGTTGTTGGTGATCGATCCACTTCCTTTCTTTATGAAGCTAATAGTAAGGCTTTTGCTACTTTCCAAACTCATCTTAGTCAACAACAACATCATGCTTCTAGCTCTCGCGGTCGTGGTAAAGGTAATTTTCAATCTCAGTTTAGGAGTAATTTTCAATCTCAGTTTAGGAGTAATTTTCAATTTCATCCTAGGGAACCTTCTCCTAGATATTTCAAACACCACCTCAACATTCTTCACATCCTTCTACTTCTACTTCCATAACTGAAGAGCCAATACCTTGTCAAATTTGTAAGAAAATTGGACATTCAGCTTTATCCTGTCGAAATAGATTGAATTTTTCTATCAAAATGTCAACGTTCCACATTAGTTCAGTACAATGCTAGCCACTGCAAACATACTAGAGGAGAATCCATGGTATGCTGACACGGGTGCCAACAATCATGTTACTACTGATAAATCTGAACTGCAAGTTTCATATCCTTATTCTGGTGCTGAGAAGATTCAAACTGCTAATGGTGAATGTATGCAAATACCCAATGTTGGATCCACTATAGATACACACCTAATCATTTGTTCTCTTTGAACAATGTACTTCATGTGCCTAAGTCTTTTGCTAACTTGTTATGTGTTCACAAGTTTACATCAGACAATAAGTGTTCTATCACATTTGATGCTGTTGGTTTTACTGTGAAAGATCTCTTATCCGGGAAAATAACTTTACAAGGCCCTCATAGTAATGGTCTATATACTTTGCAATTCATGTTCAATACATCTTCAACTACTTCCAGAAATCATGCTTACTCAAGTGTTACTTCAACAAAACATGTTTACTCCAGTACTACTACTACTACTACAACAAATGCAGCTGTCTGGCACAAAAGACTTGGCCATCCTTCATTTCAAACAATGCAACATATCTACAGGGTGCTCTCCCTATCTGGTGTAATAAAAACACATATCTTTTGTCCTGAATATCAGTTAAAAAGAAGTCACAGACTACCCTTTTCATATTTATCTCATATTAGTACTAGTCCTTTGCAGTTACTTCACTTAGATCTCTGGGGTCCTAGTCCTGTAACTTCAAATACTGGATTTAGATACTATGTCAACATCATTGATGACTTTTCCAAATATTGTTGGATTTTTCCTTTATATGATAAATCTGATTTCAAGACAACCTTTTTTCAATTTAATTCTCAAGTTGAAAATCAATTCAATCAACATATTCTTGTCATTAGAATTGATGGAGGTGGCGAATTTCTTCATAATTAGTTGACATATTTTCTATCTGTGTGTGGAATTGTGCATGAATTCTCATGCCCACACGCTCCTCAACAAAATAGTGTGTCTGAAGGTAAATATAAGCACATTGTTGAAGTAGGAAGAACATATCCAATACAATGTGGTCTTTCAAACTCCTATTGGGTAGATGCATTTCAGACTGCAAATTACACAATTAACAGGTTACCAACTAGATCAATAGGTAGTAAATCTTCTTATGAAGTTCTGTTCAACAAGTTGCCATATTATCACTTTCTCAGGTCTTTTGGGTGTTTGTGTCATCCTTGGCCAAGGCCTTACACTAGCAACAAGCTTCAACCTAGAAGTTTACAATGTATCTTTATAGGTTACATCTCTCAGCACAAAGGTTATATATGCTTATATCCTGCAACCGGTAGAGTTTATATTTCCAGAAGTGTAGTATTTGATGAATCTTCTTATCCTCTAAGATTAGCAACATTATGCTACCAGTCCTATCCTGCATCTACTTCTATCACTGCTTCCACTACTATTCTTGCTCCTGCTTCATTGATTCAAGATTTTCCAACCACCTCAGAAGCACATGTATATGCTGTACTACCACTTGTTGACTCCCTTATAGTTTGTGATATCTCAGTTTTATCATCACCTGTTATTACTTCCAGTTCCACACCTGCTTCAGCAGATGCTTCAACAGTTGATTCTTGCTCCGCTGCAGCGAATCCTGTTATCACCATGAATCAACACAATATGGTAACCAGGTGTAAAATGGGAATAAAAAATCCAAAAGCATATTGTACTAAATATCCTCTTTCAGCCGCTATTACTTCAAAGACTCATTCTCCATTGCCAACTTGCATCTCTCAAGCCAATAAATGTTCCAAGTGGAATGTTGATTTGGTCACTGAGCACAGTTCCCTCAAAAATGCAGGGACATGGTCTCTTGTTGATCCAGATCCTTCTCAAAACTTGGTAGGCTGCAAATGGTTTTTTAGAATTAAAGAAAATCCTGATGGAACTATTGATAAATATAAAGCTAGACTAGTAGCTAAGGGTTTTCATCAGCAAGCTGGTATTGACTATGATGAGACATTTAGTCCAGTTGCTAAACCTACTACAATCAGGTTAAGTTTATCCTTAGCAGTTTATTTTGATTGGAAACAGTTCATTTTTTTAGTAATGCATTTCTTCATGGTGACTTTCAAGAGGAGGTCTTTATGACTCAACCACCTGGCTTTATTGATCCTGATCATCCTCACAAGGTATGCAAACTAAACAAATCTTTATATGGGATTAAACAAGCTCCAAGTGATTGGTATGAAAAGTTGCAGGATGTTCTCATGTCTTATCAATTCAAACCCTCATTAGAATACTCTTCCATGTTTGTACAAAGACTTGGCTCCAGAGTTACTATCATATTAGTTTATGTAGATGACATTCTTATAACAGGCTCTTCATCAACTTACTGCAATGAAGTTATCACTCTCTTGCAGTCACATTTTCCTGTTACAAATATGGGTGATTTATATTATTTCTTGGGTCTTGAAGTTAAGAGAAATGTTGATACTATTTTTCTCTCACAAACTAAGTATGCTCTAGATTTATTAAATAAGTATGATATGTTATGGGTCAAGCCATGTTCATCTCCTGTTGTTGTTGGAACAAAATTATGTGCTTCGTATGCAGAATTACTTACTGACCCAACATCATATAGGTATCTTGTTAGTGCTCTTCAATATCTCACATGGAAAAGACCTGAGATTGGTTATGCTGTGAACCAAGTTTGTCAGCTCATGCAATGTCCAACATTCTCTCACATGATTGCATCTAAGAGGATTTTAAGATACATTAAATCTACTATTGATTATGGAATTTTATTGAGCAAAGGATTATTGTTTATTCATGGATTCAGTACATATCCACTCTGACACAATTTGCATATGTCTGCACTAAAGGCTTAGCTAGTCCAAGGTTTCAGTTTCTCAGAGATAAGTTGAAAGGTCTTTCTTCAAGTCACTTCAACTTGCGGGAGGGAAATAACAACCTAATATCCTACTAACACCTAAACTTACACTTTCCGTCTGTTACAGACAGTTATTGTCCTTTACAGGATGTACCAGCTGTCTCCTCACACGTGCATATTCTCTATTGGTTAACTAACTGTGTCTCTCGTATAAATTGTATGCGTGTCTCTTTCTTTGGTTGTGTCTTTCTTTTTTAATCTTCGTAACAAAGTATATCTCTGATTTTAAATACCAAATAACATTTCTGTATTCTTGATTCAATATTTTGATTTGTTCAATCTATTACAATCTAGTAGGTGTCAGAAAGCAACCATGAGACATTTTATCTCACATTGATAATATTGATTATTTTTTACTATATTAAGGTAACACGCTATATTTCATCGACTCATTTTTACTTGGGATAAAAGTGTGACAAGTCATTACAAGTTATAAAAAGGAGTAAATGATGAAAAATCCGCTCATGTTCAACAATTTTATCTAATATTATTACCACTTTACATCACGTTTCCGGCCGTTGTATCTTCGGTGATTTGGAGAGAAATAATTACTCATTTCTAAGCACCCCTTTAAAAAGAATTTGGAGGTACTCATGTTCAACAATTTTATCTACTATTATTGCCAATTTACATCACGTTTGCGGCCGTTGTATCTTTGATGATTTGGAGAGAAATAATTACTCATTTCTAAGCACCCCTTTAAGACGAATTTGGATCCCGGAAGTGAAGCTATGTCCCTAGTGTTTGCTGGGCTGTGTTGCTTTTGGCAATACTATTTTCTCAAGCACTGTTTCCAATTATGATGCTCTTTTTACTTGATGTATTTATAATTTTGTTTATATTTTTGCTATGTCTTGTAATCTTTGTACATTTTTTCTTTAATAAAATCTAAGCATAATATTGGCTTGTTAATGTTGGTGTTTGTGAGATATGTAAACAAAGACCAATCTAAGCAAGGTTGTTAATCACGGTAACATTGCTAAAGGCTTGTCTCTTGCTTGGGTTGTTTGTGTTGTAGCTCTTGAGCTTGTTTTATTTACACATGTTAGACGCCTTAACATATTATTATTCTTTGCCGATTAAAAAAAAGGTTATTAATCATGAGATCAAATTTTACAAGGATTATTGAATCCACATAAAATAAAATGATAGAGTATCTCTGTAACTATGAATAAAGTATCCATATAGACCAAGTGTTACAAAGCGTGTTTGTGGATTGGTAAGATTTTATGCGTTTAGAGCAACTGCAATGGACGAGTAAGCCCAAATTTTCAGTCGAGTGGGCTGGTGTAGTGGGACGGACCATCGATCAAAATTTGATCAAAGAGTAAAATCCAGACCAAATTTGATCTGCGATCAGGACCAAATCCAAATATAGTCGGGCGTTGATATAATCTCCGCTACACATCGGGCGTTGATATAATCTCCGCCATTCATCGGGCGTTGATATAATGTACGCATGAAACGGGGCGTTGATATAATGTACACCTGAAACGGGGCGTTGATATAATGTACGCCCGATGGGGCGTTAATATAATGTACGCATGAAACGGGGCGTTGATATACTTAACGCCCCACTTTCACAAATTTTCAAAACTTACATGGGGCGGGCTTTATACCTCCGCCCCATTTTTTTTTTTTTTTTCTGAAGCGTATACTATACCAACGCCCCACTCGCGCGTTATCTTTACCAACGCCCCATTCGGGCGTTATCTTTACCAACGCCTGATCCCAGGCGTAATGTTTATCAACGCGCGACCAAATATACTCTTTTCCCACTACGCCACATGACGGACTAAACCCAAATTTGGTCTTTTTTTTTAGTCTTTGATCTTTAGTTATACTCGCATCACTGTGGACGCTCTAAGAGAACAGAGAGTATCTCCCCAAAAAAGTGACAACTGTTTATCAATCATGTACCCCAAAAATTTTATTGTCCATCATACGATGAAGTAATAGTTTCGGAAAAAACACTCTCACAAATTCCTTAAAACCCGTAAACACAGGGATTATGAACCTTTTTGAAAATGATAAATCTTACACCCAAAAAAGCCTTGAGGCTCGAAAAACCCGTATGTACTACCTGATGGATAGGCATGTATATATATGGATAACGATATATTGATATGGCCTGGCTGAGGAGGCTGCCTCTCTTCACGTGGCTTAACAATGGTTTAGGTGCTTGTGGGAAAAATTAGAAAGCCAAACAAACTTTTAAAGGGCCGTTGTTTCTTTAATCATTTAATAATCGAAGGCCACTTATATACTACTTGTGTTTGTTTGGATTGTAGACACACACTACCCGTATGAAGTTAGTTTAACAGAAAAAAATAAAAATAAAAAATCTCTTTCTAGTTACACAAAATTGGTTAAAAGACCAAAATCAACAATTCTTGGGTGAAATGGACAGTTAGATTTTGATACTGTTTAAATGGACAAAAATGTAAAAATAGGCAAGATGTAACCAGTTTCATCGTGCCCATTTTCAAATATTTTTTCTTATTTTTAATTTACACATATGTATCCAGTTTCATTCTTGCTATTTTTTAAATTTAAGCTAGGAATTTCATCCTTACTATTTTTTTTGCCATTTCACCCAAACTATTTTTTACTCGTCCATTTGAACCGTGATTTAAAAATATTTGGACAAATGAACCATTTTCCGTTCTAGTTATGAGCCCTAAATTGAACTTTGCACTATAAATAAAAAAAATAAAATAAAATAAAAAGTGGTTTGAAGGGATTTGGCGCAACAGACATGCAATGTTGGATGTAATGAGAATGAAAACGTCATTGCTGATGGAACTTAAAAAATGACATGAAGAAAAAGAAATGCAAGAAGCACGTTGGGCAATTGCATGTTCATCTAAACTTTCACCTTTCTTTTTTGATAGCCAGCAACAATCTAAGTGCACATCTATATATAGCATGCCGCATGCGCACTATTGAGTGACTGAGTGGCTCTCAGTGTAGAAGGTACAAAGAAAGTTAGGTGATCAACCATTCCATTAGTTGAAACAAACTTATGATTTCAATTCAATTCTTTTCTTTCTAGAAGTACAGGCGTTACAAAATTATGGTTACAATTCAATTCAATTCTTTTCATTCTAGAACAGTTGGAACAAAATTATGGTTTCAATTCAATACAGTACAGTACAATTCTTTTCATTCTGACAAGGTTGACTTTTCAAAGATTTTTTAGTCCTCACTGACCAAACTTCCCACTGAAAGTTCCTATCTATTTTTTTATTATTCACTAATCATGCAGTGGGATGTTAATAAAATCAGGATAATTACGTAAAAAAAACTTCTTCTCTCCTCTCCATCCTAGGAGAATTTTTTTTTATAACTTCTTCTTCTTGCTCAGATTTAGTCTTTTTGGGCTAGATTTGAGCACGAATTTTCTGTTTTTCATGAATAAAAGTAGTGTAATTTGTAGGTTTAGGTTTTGTTTTGTTGTTTTTGGTGTCTATGGACACATTTCTTCGATATTTGGGCGATATTCTCTTCGTCTTTAGGACGATTTTCTCTTCGCTCTAATAGCGATTCTCTCAAATCTCCATAGTGTTTCTCGGCTTGATATTCTCGATTCATCAAGAACATCAATGATTCTGCTCGGATTCGCTTTGGATTCATCTTCAACAAGAGGGGTTTAGGGCATCCGGATTCGTTTGGAACTACAAGATTTTGGACAAATTACTCTATTTATTTGGAGCATCTCTTTTTGAAGAAGATAATTATTTCAAATGGTCGGAGTTGGTTCCGGTTCACACCATCATTCGTCAATACTACTGGTACAAAAATTCGAAATCTTTGCGGTACATGGCTCTTTCTCTTCGCGATGTATTTGCAATTGGTGTCACCATTTGTATTTGAGTTTTGATTATCTTGTATTTTGGTATTTTTGATAATCTTGTAAGCAATCATGTAATTACTATTTTAGTTTGAATTAATGAATTGAAATGTGTTTTCCAAAAAAAAAAAAAAAACAACAGGATAACTTGTACGAGTGGATGTTGAATTTATAAGTCCGGACTCCGGAGTAACATTTGCCAAAAAAACACAGTTGACCTCCTACACAGGCACCCAACTCTGGGTCAAAAAGACCCGAAGGCCACGACAACTGAAATAATATACCAAACTCCAAAACTAAATGGATGCTAGGGCTATTTATTGGAGTACCAAAATCCACAAAATACAAAATATTATTTACCACGGATTGGTACATTTAGAAGTAAATTGGTAGCTCGATTCGTATGTATTTTTTCTTTTTGTTGTGTTCAATGCATTGGTCTATGCATGGTGCATAAATTGACAATACCTTTTTTGCAACCGGACTTTGTAAAGGTGACTAGCGGATGCAGACAGTTGGTGTTGAAGTCCAACCCATGCAAATGCTATTGAGTGTGAACGCTCATTTGCGTGTAATACAGAAATTTCACCATCTCTCGTTATCAAACAGACCCAATTGCAAGGTCAGCTTTAAATCCATAGTAATCAAGGAACGAAAAACGTGAATTTTATTAGCTTTAAAAAATTACTACTTTCGAAAGAAATTGTAAATTAACTCCTCAACCGAAGATTAAGATAAGACTAATCATACTACTACTAAAGTGCTTTAGATAATTTTCTTCCTCTTATCGATTCAGTTGTTTATATTTGATAATACGAGGGATCGAAAAGGATCTCAGCAGGGAAACGGAAAGCTATCTAAAGGATATGTACTCAAAAAAAGAAGCTCAAAAAAGAAAAGAAAAATATCTAAGCAAATTTGTTATTGCCCAAAGATCTTTTTTCATCAACATGACACCTCTCCCCTGTAAAGTTCCAACCCTTTTTACTGGAACCTATCTAGGTGCTGGCTATACCCTCACTTTTTGATGGATTCACCTACCTCAGTTAACTATTTTTTTTAGAAAACGATTTGATAACTCCCATCATCAACACCTTTATGTTTTAATACTCTCTTTTCGGGTACAATTTGCATGCCAATGTGATTTTTCTCGACCGGCACATAAAGTAGCCTTCGCAGGGTAACAACACCATGCATCCTTTAACAGGGTTGCACATATTGCACCCTTTTTGTGAAAATAATATCCTCGTCTTATCCAAGATGAGGTAGTAAAGGCAGAACTGGGCAGCGAGGCCAAACAAAGCCTCAGAATCAGTGTCAATCGTACAAAATGCTCACTCATATGAGCCTCATATTTTTTCAACATATATTCGAAAAAGAATGAATGGTAAATAGAGCCAAAAGAAAACTCTGTAATGGTAGTGTCATAAGGATTCTAGATGAACAGCGACTTGAGAAGATGCTAGTTTTACATCTCGTCATTTTCCCATAATAGAAAAAGTAGGCACTGTTGTCATACCTGACTTGTTCAAGAATTTCCTAATAATCCCAAACAAGTTGAAGGGCACTGATAAATACAGTACAGGGCCGGATATTACTATAGGTTGCCCTCGAGAACCTCGTGGGTTCACTCCTCTATGTATTTTGCCAAGCAGTATACTTACACTTACATCCATTCATTACCCTAGGCTAGCTTATCTCTCTCTATATATATACACAAAATCTCATCTCCTAACATCTCAACTCAATCTCTACCTAGCTATTATCCCTCCTCTATAGAAAACATATTGAAAGGAAGAAAGAAAGCAAGAAAATGAAAGACCAGAAGAATAATACTGTAGTCTCGTCGAGCTCACCGTCCTCGTCCACCACCACAACAACAGCTAGAACAAACAATCCACAACCCATCAGTAACCTTGTAGTAAGAGCAGGAACGATAAGGAAGAATAACGATAGGAATGGCCTTCAACAAATCCTTCAGAATAATCTTTTTCTTCAACGTCGAATTAAAGAATACATTCTTTTCTCCAAGCTCAAATCTATGGTGCCTCCTCCTCAAGCCTTTCAAGAAAAGGTATGTTACATATTTCTACCACTAGTATGTTGTTGCTTATGCTATTCATATTGGATAAGAACAAAATGTTCTCATTTCATATTAGTTTGCTTTCTAGTGGTACGTATAACTTAAAACTGATCATTGCCTAATATATATGTACAGATATCAGGAAGGCATGAAGAAGCAACAGAACTGGATATGGAGCTTCGTGAGATCCCATCAGCTGAGAGGGATTCTGATGAAGAAACAAAGACTGATGATGATGATGAAGATGATTTAGGAAATACTTCAATTGACTACGACAGTGATTACGAGAAAGATGGAGATGAAGTTAAATCATTTGTGCCATCGATCAAGATAAGTAAAATAGAAGACTTGATACTTATCAATACTACCGTTCTCAAGAAGGTTGCATTAACTTCATTTCTATTCAGAATTCTTGAAGAAGAAAACCTCGATATAGTGTTTGAGAATCAATATAGAACTGAATCAGTAGTTGCTCATACTATTCAAGTAAGGGTTCAACCAGAATACAACATTCAAGTATTGGAGAACAGGCTCCGGATGTGGGCAGGAGGATTATTATGAGCTTATGGATAAACTTTTCGCCATCAGCCCATCACGTGTAAATGGACCTTCAATCCATAATTCAATTGGTTCGTTAGTAGATTAGTTTATTACTTAAATTAGGTAGTTGTTTTCGTTTGGTGTTGCCAGTTGTTTATAAATTGCTTGCATTATAAAACCTCGATATAGTGTTTGAGAATCAATATAGAACTGAATCCAAAGTTGCTCATACTATTCAAGTAAGAATTCAACCAGAATACAACATTCAAGTATTGGAGAACAGACTCCGGATTTGGGCAGGGGGATTATTATGAACTCAAAGATCAACCATTCACCATCATGTGTAAATGGCCTTCCAATACATAATTGCTAAAATTCAATTGGTTCGTTAATAGATTGGTTTATATTACTTAAGTTAGTTTTTGTTGTTGTTTAGTCTTGTCACTTCTGTTTGAAATATGCCAAACTATTGTTTGTATTCTTTGACACCATGTCTCGGGTAATTGCCACGAGACCAAAATCTTCTGATTATCCGGAACCTGCATTACTCCCTTCGTCCCATTGTAACCACAAATTTATTTGGTAATCCAAAATCTATATCATGACTGTCCGATACAAGTTGTTGGTAATCCAAAATCTATATCATGACTGTCCGATAGAAGTTGCTCTATTGAAAGGGAGAAAGAAGGCGCAATTGAGCATAACAATCATCAGGTAGAAAACAAGTCAAAGATGAAATGCCCTTACCTAATTGCCATCTTTAGCCGAGAGTAAAATAGACTTGAGTCTAACTTTTCTTACTTTTAGATTAGTGAAGAGTTGGTGGTAGTTGTTGAGGGAATACGCGTAGTAGACTCCACTTGTAAAGTTGCAAGGTCAACCTTAAACCCGGTGTATAATCAAGGTGTCATAAACGCAACCAAGGAACATTTTATCTCATAAAAAGTGATTATTTTTACTGCATTAAGATAACACTGCTATGCTTCATTGAGTCATTTGGATGAAGTTAGTTTAACAAAAAAAAAAAAAAAAATGAAAAATCCGTCGATTATCTATCATCCGTCGACTTGAACTAAGTTGTGTTTGTTTGGATTATAGATAGATTCACTCTACTTGGATGAGGTTAGTTTAACAAAAAGAATCTCTTTCTAGTGATGAGCCTTATACTGAACTTTGCACTGAAAATAAAAATAAAAGAAAATAAGAAGTGGTTTGAAGGAATTTGGGGTAACAGACATGCACTGTTGGATGTATTGAGAACGAAAACGTCATTGTTGATGAAACCCTAAAAAATGATATGAAGAAAAAGGAATGCAAGAATCACGTTGGGCAATTGCATGTTCATCTAGCAATCTAAATGCATGTCCATCCATAGCATTGCATGAGCACTATGAGTGACTGAGTGGCTCTCAATCTAGAAGGCACAAAGAAAGTTAGGTGATCAACCATTCCATCAGTTGAAACAAACTTATGGTTTCAATTCAATACAGTACAATTCCTTTCGTTCTAACAAGGTTGCTTTTGGCTTTGATTTTTCGAAGATTTTCTAGTTCTTCCGTTGTCCAAACCTCCCATTGAAAGTTCCAACTATTTTGTTAATATTCATTAACTATGGAATGCGATGTTAACAAAATATGGATATATTTTGACCAAATTATAGTAGTATGTAATTTGTTTAGTTAAAGAAGTTCACAAAGTATGGATATCCACCCATGCAAATGCTAACTTGTTTGACCAAATTATTCGGTGTGAACGCTCATTTGCGTGTAGTCCACAAGTTTAACCATCTTTCATTATCAAATTAGACCCAGATGTAATCAAATAATGATACTCGGAATAGTGGGACGGAGGTAATATTTTTTTGGACGTGACAACAAGTTATGAACCTGGAATTAGGATACAGGGGGCTTAAATTTTTGGTTCTTGCTGATTCATTTTCCTCCATAAAGTGAGTTCATAATTATATTCTTGGACGGTTTAATCATCTCATGATCTAATTCTACCATTTTCTTCTAGTTTTTCTGTTCATTTGTCTTTCCCATCTGTTGATGGATTGTTCTCTATAATACTTCAAGTTTTTTTTCTAGTTTTTGTGCTAAGATTTCTTTAGTTTTTTTCTTTTTGTTTAGCTTTTTAGTCTTTAGTTTAATATTATCGTTTTGGTGTCTCTGATTAGTTTCATGGATTACTAATTCTTTTTCTGCAGGATCTCTTGTTTTATCATCGAAAACATCCAGTATGGATCCTCTTGGTTCTATATGCTCCTTCTACTAACTTTATTGTTACAATCTATTATAGTATTATCGGTTTCGACAGCAGTTTTGTAATCCATCAATCTCAAGATGGTCTTCAACAGTATGTTACAGTACTCAAATCAACCTAATTATGTGTATGATCGTGTGGGTTCTAGTAATCATGTTCAGTTCAACTCGGTTCGGCCGATCCACCATTATCAAGCTCAAAATTTGAATTTTGAATTTTCCAACTTACCTCTTTTCACGACGAGGAGAAAACTCATTCAAATTAGATGTCTTCCGTCTTTCACGCAGTTGACCATGCAACCGGTTAAGGAAAGATATTATACTAAGTCCATGTCTGTTTTTCTATTATTCTCCATTGATAACAGTAAGATATGCAGTTATAATAAAAATATATCTATTTTTTTAAGTATTAAAAGAGAACCATCAGTTGAGGCAAAACTCTATTCTTTTTTCTCGAAGAACCTGATTATATATTCTAAAAAAATGACGTCTTCATCCAATAACCAAATTTCAGCCATCACCAACAAGATGTAGAATTCCACAATTCGTGATCTTTGTGCTAGACAAATGAGAAGAACCCTGGGGTCTAAGCAAACTATTGTCGCTGAAGCTTCAGATGAATGGAAAAAATACTTTGATCGAGAAATTCTTCTCAAAAGATCCTATAGATACTGAAGTTGTGAGGAAAGCTACAATCACATTATGGAAAAGGTATAAAGTGAAAGAAGTCCGAGGTATTGATAGGAATATCTTTCGCTTCAAGTTTCATGCATAAGATACAATGAGAGTTGTTCTAAAAAAAGGTTCCTGGAATGTTCTTAAATGTCTTCTTAATCTTAAAATTTATGATTCCTCTATCAGTGTGAACGACCAGAAGTTTACTCATCAAGAGTGGAATGTACAGTTCCAACATCTTATTTTAGAACATCACTCTCCTACGGTGGTAAATGATGCAGTTAATGAACTTGGAGAAAATATTTGGTTAGATCCAGAAAATTGTAGACCAGGAGTAGGAAGTCCAATCACAGCTAGGATCAAGATTTACTTATCGAAACCACTTCATAGAGGGGGATGGTGGAATACTGCTGCAGGAGGTGTTTCTTGGGTTCGCTACCACTGGGAAAGACAATCCCATACCTTATGCAAAGACTGTTTTGTGTCTGATCATAATGATGAAGAGTGTGAGAATGTTGCTGAGGATCTAAGAATTCGGTGATATACTAGTGAGGAATACATTGCTTATATACATGAATTTTCCAAAGCTTACGGTGTTAACATAATTGAAGACTTAGATCTATTGGTGCAGAAAACATGCGAGGCTAGTCAGAAGCAGTTAACTGAAAAAGCCTCTGATGAGATAGATGAGGGAAGGAAACTGAAAAGATCTAGGAATAATGATCTTCATGAGGTTGAGAAAGAAGATGGTGAATATGCTGAACAATTACAGAACCAAAATGAGAATGCTGAGAAAGGACCGTCTACAAATGAGACTGTTGAGATGGAACATGATTTGATTGAAGAAGGAGCCTTGACCGAGAAGGAGTATCTTCACGATAATGAGGAGATCCCTGCTGCCATGGTATCAATTATTTCTCATTCTATTACTTCTCCTTTTTTCAACTTGCAATTTTACATTCTTATTTATTCTTATTCCCTTTTTCTTCTTAATAGAAATGTGTTACTTAATTTCCCTAGCATGAAGGTTTTAAGTTGGAATTGTCAGGGATTTCTAGGTAAAGATACTAGAGATCATTTGTAGCATCTTAGTAAGTTACACTCCCCTGATATAATATTTTTATCCGAAACCAAAATAAATGATGGTAGAATCCTTAAATTATCTAGTTTTCTAGGATTCCCTAATAATCTTTATGTTCCTTCTATTGGTTTAGCTGGTGGCCTTTTTCTTCTTTGGAAAGATGGTTTCTCTCTTGATAGAGTTGGTTCATCTGATAAAACAATTCATGTTATTGTTTCAAACGACCCCAGTAAAGGAGAATGGTTTCTCTCTTGTGTTTATGGTACTTCCTATAAAAAGGAACAACCAGAGCAATGGTCTTATATTCTAGACCTTAATAAGTCTGTTAAAATCCCTTGGGTTCTCATTGGAGATCTAAATATTACCTTGTCTTCTCATGATAAAAATATTCAGACTCCTAGTTCTACACCTAAAGAAGTTTTAGATGCTATCAATAAATCAGGTCTTTATGATCTTAGATTTAGTGGAAATCCTTTTACTTGGTCTAGTAACAAGCATGAAAATAGTCAATATAAATCTAGGATTGATAGGGTTTTAATTCATAATGATTGGATCCTATCTTACCATGATGCTTTACTTACACATTTATCCCAAAGAGGTTCGGATCATTTTCCCATACTATTAGATTTATATTAATCAAATAGAGGATCTGGTAGGAATTGGAAATTCTGGGAACATTGGCTTCAAAATAATCAGTGTAATGAGGAAATTAAAAAGGCTTGGTCTGCTTGTTATCATAGTTCTAATGCTTTTGTATTCTCTAATAAGTTATCTAACACTAGAAATATTTTGTCTAAATGGATCAAAGCTAATTTTGGTGATATTGAAGGTAGAATTATAAATTTACAGTCGAATATTACTCAACTGCATGCTTCAGATAATAATGGGAGTAATACTAATGAAGTTATCAATCTTGAGAAGGAGATCAATGCGCTTAATGATATTCCTGCAAGCTCTAACAGACAAAAAGCTAAGGATTATTACTTCAATGACATGGATAAAAACTCTAAATATTTCCATATTAAAACTAATAGAATAAGGTCTTCAAATCGGATTGATGAACTTCTTTCTCCAGATGGTACATGGTGCTCTGACAAAGCTTCTCTAGAGGAACTTCTTCGTAATCATTTTCGCAAGATTATGTCTACATCCTCTCCAAATGACAGTTATTATTTCTTGGAGCATACTCCTTCTCTTATTAAGGCTGCTGACAATCAAGAGTTAGAGGCAATACCTACAAATGAGGAAATTTATAAAGCCCTAATGACAATGGATCCTTGGACAAGTCCATGCCCAGATGATTTCCCACCCGGATTCTATCAAACACAATGGAAAACTGTCAAAGATGACGTGTGTAATACGGTGAAGTCCTTCTTTCATTCAGGTTTTATTCTCAAGGAACTTAACAACACAAGAATTTCTCTTATTCCCAAGATAAAATACCCAAGTAAACCAGAGGATTTCAGACCAATTTCATTATGAAATACATATCTATAAGATCATATCCAAAGTTATCTCTCTTAGAATGAAGAAACATATCGCAAAAATAATCTCACCAATGCAAGCTGCTTATGTCCCAAGAAGATTAACTTCTGAGAATGTGTGTCTAGTTCAAGAGATTGTTCAAGCTATGAAGAGGAAGGAAGGCAAAAGTGGTCACTTATCTCTTAAGATGGATATGTCGAAAGCTTTCAACAGACTCGAGTGGAGTTTTCTGAGTGATGTCTTAAAACAGTTTGGTTTTGGAGACAAGTTCTGTCAGCTCATCCATCAATGTGTTAGCACAACACAGATTGAAGTGCTTCTAAATGGCATTCCAAAAAAATCCTTTAATCCAACCAGGGGAATTCGTCAAGGAGATCCACTACCTCCATATTTATTCATCTTGGCTATGGAGTCTTTTTCGAGAGTTCTTGCTCATTGTGAAAGAACTAAATAATTCACAGGTATGAAAATCCCAAGAGCACCTAAGATTAATCATCTTCTTTTTGCGGATGATTGTATTCTGTTTTGTAAGGTTACATTGGATCAAACTAACAAACTTCTTCAAGTTATTGAAGAGTTCAGTGCTTGTTCAGGCCAATTGATAAACTTCAATAAGTCTGCGGTTTATTTCTCATCCAATATGGAGCCTGCTGTTCGTCAAGATTTCAGTGGCATTCTTCAGGTACGGGAGCTGAACCTAAAAGAAGAGCAATAATTGGGTCTGCCATTTTTCGTTGGAAGAAATAGAAGAGTGTCTTTTGCAGTTCTGCACGAGAAGATGGATCGACGTTTTTCAAACTGGAATGCTAGTAACATGTCTGAGGCTTTCCGATCTGTAATGATTAAAGACGTCTCCAACACCATTCCAATCCATCATATGCATAGTTTTAAACTCCCAGAAGTTACCATTAATAAAATGATCTCTAATCAGCAAGCTTTCTGGAGAACAAAAAAACCAATAAAGGAAGGAAAATCGTCACCTGGAGAGGGGGTCTTGGCTTTAATGACATGCAAATATTCAATAGAGTCTTGTTGGTTAAGTCAGCTTGGAAAATATGTTCGGATAAATCTTCTATTATGGCTAAATCCCTACACGCGAAGTACTATCCTGATGGGAACCTTTCAGATTTGAAGAAGAAATCAAACACAACCTGGTCTTGGAGCAGTATCAGTTCAGAACTCCCATTTATTCAGAAAAATAGCTGTTGGAATTTAGGTAATGGTAAATCAGTTCTCATATGGTCGCAACGATGGATTCCAGACTTCAAGATCCACCTCAGCCAAGACAAGGGTGTACAACGGCTCAACAATATACCTATGTGCATCAACTATTCATGTCAGACTATGCAGTCTGGAATATTGAGCTGCTCAGGGAATTATTCAACCCTGAGATTTTGGTTCTTATTGTGCGTATCCCTATTCACCCATTTCAGACAGACAGGTTAATATGACTATTGGAGAAAAATGGGAATTTTTCAGTTAAATCTTGCTATCAGAAGATGTATGATGAAATCTCGCATTTTCAACCTGTGGATGGCAGAATGAGGAGAATCTATACTAGACTGTGGAAACTGCCTATCTTACCAAGGATTCGTCAATTTTTGTGGAAAGCCATCTCTGCACTTCTCTCCACTAAAGATGTTCTGGGTACTTTTATTGTTGGTGATGATATCTCTTTCCCCATGTGAAATCTCCAAGCAGAAACGACTGCTCATCTTATCATGCATTGTAACTATTCAAGAGCGGTGTGGTTTGTTGTCTCAGGTTGGACTTCAAATAACGGAGGCTCATTGTCTGAGTGGATTGGAGAATGGTTTGATAGCTTACATAGTGGAGTCATTAATGAGAAAGAATTAGTGAAGAGATCCATAATTGCGTGGAACATATAGATAGAAAGATGCAACAAGCTGGTGTTTCGACACAGTGACACAAGCATTGATACAATCATCCAAAAGTGCAAGATTTTAATTAAAGAACAATCAAGCAGGATTGTCAATATCTCCCATATCTCTCATAAAGTGAACGCTTAGAATGTCCATTGGATTCCACCTACTATAAATTACATTACTTTAAATTGTGATGGTTCTTTTGATTCAAATAATCATACATGAGGCATTGGTCTAATCATAAGAAATTTTGCAGGTGCACAACAGGCAGCAGGGTGCATCTACTTGAACGAAGTCAGAAGTGCAGAACAGGCTGAATGCATGGGTTTGTGGAAAGCTATGAAATGGGCTAAAGAATTGAAGCTTGATGATAGGCTCGAAAACCTACAATAAATATAACTGCAAGTGCACAATGTCTAACTAGTAGAACAATGGCAAATACAGATCGTTCCCACGAGGAATGTAAAATACTACTACTAACTAATATCAAAAGTAACAAATCAAATTCAATATTTTAGAATGTTTATGGAATAATGAAAGCAAAATAATAAAAACGTAACCGAGGATGCTAAGGTGTTAAGGTTCCGAGAATCCGTTATAGGTAAATTATTGTATTCAATCACAAAGGGTGTTGACACGAAAGATATTTCATTTAACGATTGTCGACAAGATTTATCAAAAAAATTGTTTGTTCTCAACTTAAAATAGAATTCTTAAGCACTAGATATACATGGCATAAATAGTCAAATGAAATTCATAAAACGATTATTGCTAAGGTTCAATGAGTCTTTCCACTGATCTAACTATGGACTATACATGGCATAGAACATGAAAAATCTAGCTAGAAAGTAAGTCATTGATAGAGAAACAAAACCATAATCATTAAGCTCATATTATAGAAAATCCTTGTTTCAAAAACACAAATAAATCAGTCTACAAGTTCATCCTTTCACCCTAACATGGATTAGCCAGCCATGACTTTCTTAAAAGCCATGAATCAATAGAAATAAAAATCCTAGCTAATCGAAACAAAAAATGAAAAAGAACTTTCAACCCTAATCGGCTGTGTCTCCGCAGCTCCCCCTTTTCGTTCTTCTCAATCTAAATATATGTGGAGCCGTGAAGATGTGCGAGTGAGACCCAGCCGTTAAATGCCCAATAAGCCAAGTCCAATACCCAAACTGAATTCTACATCCAGGCCATTCCAAAGTCCGGCTAATGCCTGTTTCTGATCATCCAACTCCTAACTCCATCAGTAACAATCAGTTCAATCATGTGCCCTGAACTTACACAACTCGATTAACATCATTACAATCACCACCTGACGATGGAATTCCAGCCACTCGATCTCAAACCACAACATACTGGTGTCCGTTCTTCTCCTCGATCATCGGCTAACATACAAACCCTTCTCTATCTTTGATGTACCAGTTCGTTGCTTCAGCCATAAAATATTCTCCATCACGACTTCACCAGTAGCACTCATTCATTCTCATATTCAACTCCATTCGATATAACAGCCAACTCACTTCTCAACTCAGGTCACGGCCTAAACTTCTTCTCTTCATCTTCTCATTGGCTATCCTCCGCCAGCCTAACTTAGCTGCTACACTTCATTCCTCTCCCTTGCTAGTTCGAAACTGGTAGAAATACGAGAAGAACCAGCGGCTGCAATTTCACAGCTTATCCACAGACTTCCTTCCTAGACCAAACACAAAACCAGCTCAACCAAATTCAGGCGATTAGCGAACTCCGGCCGCATAAAACAGCTCATCTCCTTTCCGAATCCTACTCCTTCCAAAGTTAGACCACCAGCTGCAATTATTATCTCCCTGTACGTCTGAAATATCACCCATACAGCCAGGGACGTACCAAAGGTTTTAGAGGCCCTAGGCGAACTTACTTAAATGGGGGCCTATATAAGCAAAATAACAAGAATTCTAGCAATTTGAGATAGCATTACACTGTCAAGCGATACTGCAACAAAAATGAGGCTAAAACCATAAAGCAAGTACATTTATCTCATGATAAAAACTGATCTTCAAATATACTATCAAAATCAATATTATCTAACATCTCAATCTCAATAGACAACATTGCTAACCCATTCAACCTTTCTTGTGACATCGTCGACCGAAGATAATTTTTGATTAAATTCAACTTCGAAAAACTTCGTTCAGCCGAGGCGACTGTAACTGGAATTGTCAATAAGATTCTGTATGCAATAAACGCATTCGGGTAGCAACCTTCCATATCCTTTAAGAAATTCAATACATCAATTGCTTTACCGGTTTCGGCTGGCAGATAACTTTTTAAAACTTTGAATTCCGCATATAAGTCATGCCCATTAATGTCGGAACTCATACCATGCTTTAGATGATTTTCAAGATTGATACAAGAATCCAATAAGATATCATCATCAAGAGAACGCAACTGATCAACATTATATAAGAATCCAAAAATTTCCGCGAACTCTTGAAATTGTTCAAATCTACTAGTGAGTGAAGATATAGCTTGATCTAATATGTAATTGAAATAGTTAACTTCAAAGGAATCTTTACCTGATGGTGGTGCTTCTTCGGATGCACTTTCATCATCAAAATGTCTTGTTCTTTTAATTATGCGTTTTTCTGGAAAATGAGGTTCAATCCCCATTGTTGCAGCGACCGCTGTAGCTTCAATCAACGAATTCTCAAATACAGTCTTTCTATAATTGTCAATGAAAGAAACAAGATCTTTAAATCTCTTCACGGCAGTATCGAGATGCATATCCTTATTTTGAAGCAACTTACTAACTGAATTAACCACAAGCAGTAGATGGTGCCAAACAACCATCCCAAGTATAAATTTTCAAAATTTTCAACTTACTAAGAGCCTCAATATGGCTTTCCCATCGCGTATCTGACAATGCTTTAACTGTGAGACCACCAACCTTATCTTGATACACTTGCCAACGCTTAGTAGATGCTGAAAAAAACTTATACAAATGTTGCACAATCTTAAAAAATGTTACTGCTTTAGGACATGATTTAGCCATATCCAAAATCAAAAGATTGAGACTATGACAAGCACATGGCATGTAAAATGCTCTAGGATTTACCTCAAGTAACCTGTTTTGCACCCCCTGGTTCTTTCCACTCATATTGGATCAATTATCATATCCCTGTCCTCTAATATCATCGATATTAAGATTAAGCTTGAGCAAAAAAGATTTAAGTTCTTCAAAAAGTCATTCTCCCGTCGTCTCTACACACCTTATAACAACAGACATTTGTTCTTCACGACTTTTGTCCGAAGTACAATCAAGTATCACAGAAAAGTATTTGGCTTCTTGAATTTTTTTAACAATTTTATCCCTCACATGACGTGCCAACAATGAAATCAATTCATTTTGGATTTTCGGTCCTAGATAATGGTGATGAATTTCATGATCTTTGACACACCTAAGATGTTCTTGCATTACCAAATCAAATTCAGCAATCATTTCAATAAAGCTCAAAAAACTACCCTTATGTGCTTCTCCAATTTTGTCGACATCTCCACGGAAAGCCAAATTATTCTTGGCAAGAGTTTTAACAAGGGACACTATTCTTATCAAGACTTGCTTCCAATAATCCTTCTCTTTCTTGATCTGTTCCTGCATCTCCTTGTCTATGGTTACCTTCTTCTGCAATCTTTTTTCCAATTCAACCCACTTATTAAGATTTATAATATGTCTTGAAGAAGTTTCATGGCGCTAAGTTTAGCACTAACGTTCTTCCAATCCTTAGAACCTTTTGTATCTAACTGAAACTTTTTTCCATCTTGTTTAAATAACTTGCAGCAAAAACAAAAAACTCTATCCACGATACTTGAATACACTAGCCATTTCCTGTCCCAACTTTCCCCATTCTCCATCTTTCGTATGTAGTGATCATGATTGAAGCATCTGTTATATTTATCAAGAGGAAACCAAAAATTCTTATCTATTTCTCTTATTGGACCTTTCTTTACCAAGATATCTCTCACACTTGGGCTAATATTGGTACCCCAATTTCCCGGATCATAAATATTCACTGGTCCATGTTCTTTATGTTCAACTTCATCTTGCACAATCTCATTTGTATCAGATAATGATAATTCTTCCCCACTTGGATCTTCTTCTCGCTGGACATCATGTGTATTTGGTGGTGACATTTCTTGCCCCATTGCTTCTTCATTTTGACCATGTGCATTTTCATCATTCTCCAACAAAAAATCACCATTTTCTTCCATCTCATTAACCATATTTTCCCATTCTTCATCACTGTCATTCATTGGTTCTTCATGGATGTTATTATTTGAAACCAAATATTTATTCATTGATCCTCGTAGAGAATTCTTAAGTTTTTCAGCTCTTGCCTTTGCCTTTTTTTTAGAAGCACCACTCTTGCATCTTGTTCTTCTAAATGGACCCATGATTGGAATCAATGTTTGATCACTTCAAGTTCAAGCATCAAAAGATACAAAACCTGTTGATCCTGTTCATAAACATGCAAATTTGTCCATGTCAGTGAACTAGGAATTGAAAATTTGGAATTTAACAATCACCATTTGACAATAATAGTAACTCAACATAATCTAATTCAAAAGAATAAAAATAAATTTGATCCAGTAAACCTTAAATTGAATATATTACTAATAAATCAAAAAAAAACCCATTTTAAATTGAATCAATCGTTCCTCTAAATTCCAAAATCATGAGCAAACCAGTAAACCTTAAATTGAATAAATTACTAAATAAGAAATCAAAACAAAACAAAATAAATACCAATTTAAATTGAATCAATCGTTCCCTAAACTCCAAAATCATGAGCACTCTTTATATGCAATAACTAATGAATTGTCAAATTAAGAAGTAGAAAAAAGAAAAATAATAAGACTTTAGATTGATGGAACTTACTTGATTTCAATAGTTTAATCTTCAACTTCTTTTTTCATTAGAGATCGGTCGGAGGAGGGAAACCCTAGAACTACCGTAAAGAGAGATAAGAGTAAAGGAAGTTCAAGTTGCTGTAGACTTTTAGTCAAAACCGATCCCCAAAGCTTAACTTTTAAGAAGTAGAAAAAATAAAAAAGAAAAAAGGAATATCGGCGGAAATTCTAATCACTGCCGATAGAAAATAAAAAAAGAGCAACCAATAATTTTCCAAGAAATTTAAACCATACATATAGCAACAAACGTATAATTTGGGGCCCCCCAAATAGGCCCTTGCCTAGCTGGCCTATATCCAGGGACGGCCCTGATACAGCAGCCGTTTCTGTCTGTTGAAAACTCGTCACCTTAAATACGAAGACTCCATATTTGGGTGAAACCCATTACTGCCAGCAGCACCAATATTTGTTCTTCTCGCTGGACTTCTGAATCTCGTCACCCATGGATGCATCAGATCAATCACACAAGCCCATACAAAACCTGCAATCATCCTTCATTCGATCAAATAGCCCATACAACTCCAGTAGCTTCAGTTAGAGTGGATGTTCGAGCCCATCTCCACTGATTCAACAGCTTCATGCAAAATCCATCTTCCATTCTCCTGTTCATAGACATGACTATTGCAGCAAACCTAGCTTGTTCACTCATGTACAACATACCCCAGTTCATCACAACCGCAGTCATTTCCCTTCACTGGCAAAACCATCTCTCTTCTTATTGTTCTCAAGCTCAGGCCCTCAGGCCACTGCACCGGTTGAACTTGCATCACCAGCTCCACTTCTTTCTCAGATCACTGACAGTATCATCAGCTCATGGTACGAGCTAGCCATCAGCTTATATTCCCTGGCCACTTCAGTTCGAACTTCGAATGATATAAGAAGAAAATGCTCAACGTACTCCCTGTACACACATACTCCACCAGCCCATGTGTCACTCAAATAGATTAGAGAGTACTAGCCCTTAGGTGCGCAACATGCACTATATGCTCTCATGGTTCACACGTATTCAATCTTGGTGGACCTATAGACTTCTTTGTTTCCAGTTTGATGTACTGGCTGGGAAGCAGGTGGCCATGACAAACTTCA
This sequence comes from Papaver somniferum, assembly GCF_003573695.1. Lineage (NCBI taxonomy): Eukaryota > Viridiplantae > Streptophyta > Magnoliopsida > Ranunculales > Papaveraceae > Papaver > Papaver somniferum. The sequence continues at coordinate 10,861,390 of NW_020628818.1, read as the reverse complement.
TTTATTTAACTTGGTATACAATTAAACTCTGCCTCTTTCTCGTACTGTGAGTAATATGGGCGACTTTTAGACGCAAATGCCGTGTAGTCTCTAATTTTGCTGTTTCTGCTTCAGTGATTGGATTTCCTCGTACTTTATATAAAAACATTAAAATAGTATCATTAGCCATAATATCGAGTCCTAGTTAATATAAATATGGGTATAAAATATAACATTTACATGCTTATCAACACTCCTACATTTATATTTTGCTAGTCCTCGAGCAAAACAGAGAATAGATCCGCTAACAGCTGGATATGGAGAAATGTCTGCTAAACAGCGAGACGGATCCACTAAATAGTGGATCAGAGATGTCTGCTAAACAGCGAGACATAACCACTAAACAGTGGTTAGAGGTATCTTCTAAACAACGAGACAAATCCACTAAACAGTGGATAGAGATGTCTGCTAAACAGCTAGACAGAAAGACCCGCTAAACAGCGAGATGAACCACTAAACAATGGTTTAGAAATGTCTACTAAACAGCTAGACGGAAAGACCCGCTAAACAGCTGGTCACAAATGCAAATTTTTTTTTTTTTTTTTTTGAACGAAAAGCTACAAAAATATGTATGCTCAAATAAACTAATCCCTCACACTTAAACATTACATTGTCCCAATGTAATTGAGTCATCCAACGTAGAAATTAAGATGGGAAATTCATAAAATGATATGCAAAAATAAACAAATAAAAGTAAGAGATAGAGAAAAGGGAACAAATCTAATGGGTTGACTCCCATGAAGCGAATTTCCCTGTTTTCCAGTAGCACGTTCTCAAACAATGTGGGGTTGGTACCCCAAGGTAAACTGCCAATCATATATATAGAGTCTGAAAAGTTGGGGATCAATCCAACTAATTTGATTAGTCGAAAACATGAACTTGCAGAAAAAAGATTAGTACCCAGAGGGATAAAACTGAATTCAATCTTATTTAAAACATATTCGAACCTTAAATATGAAGTAAATCAGGTTTGCAGATGATTACTAAAGATTGCCTAAAGAATTGAACAATTGTGATACTCCCTAAATCTGGTTCTAAATCAGTGGAAATAACTTCCACGACTGATATTGGTTCAAATTCAGCTAAGTCAGGCACACAAACATGTGTTGGTTCAAATTCACGTGCTGAACAAGGCCCCAATCGAGCAATAATATAACGACTCATAGACCTATTATCATCGAAAACGGTTTCATTATCAATATCATCAAGACGAAAAAATTCAGAACTTAATGGCTTATGGGTCAAGGTCGGAGAATTCTCGACTGATGGAACTAGTCGAGACTCGGACAGAACTAGAGGTTCTAGTTTGAGTTTCCATTTATTAGTGTCTAGCAGCGGTGTGGAGTCTAATAAGGCATTGACTTCACAAATAACACTATCATCATCAAAATCATACCCAAAATGATCTAAACAAACCTCTAATGGATCTTCCGAGTGGCTCTTGCAAAAGCTTTGCGAGTGTATACTTTCTTTCTCGCCTTGCAGCACTTTCTAAGGTACCTAAAAAAAATTAAACAAACTGCGTAAAAAGAAACTAAGGAAAATCTAAAACAAAAAGAAAAATAAATTAAGTACAAAAACTAAAAATAAACTATATACAATGATATTAACTAGAGAGTATTTTGCAACCACTTCCCGGCAACGGCGCCAAAAACTTGATAGGCTCGAAAACCTACAATAAATATAACTGCAAGTGCATAGTGTCTAACTAGTAGAACAATGGCAAGTACAGGTCGTTCCCACGAGGAGTGTAAAATACTACTACTAACTAATATCAAAAGTACCAAATCAAATTCAATATTTTAGAATGTTTATGGAATAATGAAAGCAAAATAATAAAAACGTAACCGAGGGTGCGAAGGTGTTAAGGTTCTGGGAATCCGTTGTAGGTAAATTATTGTATTCAATCACAAAGGGTGTTGACAAGAAAGATATTTCATTTAACGATTGTCGACAAGATTTATCAAAAAGATTGTTTGTTCTCACCTTAAAATATAAACACTAGATATACATGGCATAAATAGTCAAATGAAATTCATAAAACGATTATTGTTAAGGTTCAATGAGTCTTTCCACTAATCTAACTATGGACTATACATGGCATAGAACATGAAAAATCTAGCTAGAAAGTAAGTCATTGATAGAGAAACAAAACCATAATCATTAAGCTCATATTATAGAAAATCCTTGTTTCAAAAACACAAATAAATTAGTCTACAAGTTCATCCTTTCATCCTAACATAGATTAGCCAGCCATGAATTTATTAAAAGCCATAAATCAATAGAAATAAAAATCCTACCTAATCGAAACAGAAAATGAAACAGAACTTTCAACCCTAGCCGGCTGTGTAGCCGCCACTCCCCCTTTTCGTTCTTCTCAATCGAAATATATGTGGAGCCGTGAAGATGTGCGAGTGAGACCCAGCCGTTAAATGCCCAATAAGCTCAGTCCAATACCCAAACTGAATTCTACATCCAGGCCATTCCAAAGTCCGGCTAATGCCTGTTTCTGATCATCCAACTCCTAACTCCATCAGTAACAATCAGTTCAATCATGTGCCCTGAACTTACACAACTCGATTAACAGCATTACAATCACCACCTGACGATGGAATTCCAGACACTCGATCTCAAACCACAACAAACTGGTGTCCGTTCTTCTCCTCGATCATCGGCTAACATACAAACCCTTCTCTATCTTTGCTGTACCAGTTTGTTGCTTCAGCCATCAAATATTCTCCTTCACGACTTCACCAGTAGTACTCATTCATTCTCACATTCAACTCCATTCCATATAACAGCCAACTCACTTCTCAACTCAGGTCACGGCCTAAACTTCTTCTCTTCATCTTCTCATTGGCTATCCTCCGCCAGCCTAACTTAGCTGCTGCACTTCATTCCTCTCCCTTGCTAGTTCGAAACTGGTAGCAATACGAGAAGAACCAGCGGCTGCAATTTCACAGCTTATCCACATACTTCCTTCCCAGACCAAACACAAAACCAGCTCAACCAAATTCAGGCGATTAGCAAACTCCGGCCACAGAAAACAGCTCATCTCCTTTCCGAATCCTACTCCTTCCAAAGTTAGACCACCAGCTGCAATTATTATCCCCCTGTACGTCTGAACTATCACCCATACAGCAGCCGTTTCTGTATGTTGAAAACTTGGCACCTTAAATACGAAGACTCCATATTTGGGTGAAACCCATTATTGCCAGCAGCACCAATATTTGTTCTTCTCGCTGGACTTCTGAATCTCGTCACCCATGGCTGCATCAGATCAATCACACAATCCCATACAAAACCTGCAATCATCCTTCATTCGATCAAATAGCCTATACAACTCCAGTAGCTTCAGTTAGAGTGGATGTTCGATCCCATCTCCACTGATTCAACAGCTTCATGCAAAACCCATCTTCCATTCTCCTGTTCATAGACATGACTATTGCAGCAAACCTAGCTTGTTCACTCATGCAGTCATTTCCCTTCACCAGCAAAACCATCTCTCTTCTTATTGTTATCAAGCTCAGGCCCTCAGGCCACTGCACCGGTTCAGCTTGTATCACCATCTCCACTTCTTTCTCAGATCACTGATGGTATCATCAGCTCATGGTACGAGCCAGCCATCATCTTATATTCCCTGGCCACTTCAGTTCGAACTTCAAATGATATAAGAAGAAAATGCTCAACGTACTCCTTGTACACACATAATCCACCAGCCCATGTGTCACTCAAATGGATTAGAGAGTACTAGCCGTTAGGTGCGCAGCATGCACTATATGCTCTCATGGTTCACACATTTTCAATCTTGGTGGACCTGTAGACTTCTTTGTTTCCACTTTGATGTACTGGCTGGGAAGCAGGTGGCCATGACAAACTTCATTTAGTTAACTTGGTAGCCAACTAACAATTATACTCTGCCTCTTTCTGGTACTGTGAGTAATATGGGAGACTTTTAGACGCAAACGCCATGCAGTCTCTAATTTTGTTGTTTCTCCTTCAGTGATTGGATTCGATCGTAGTTTCTATAAAAGCACTAAAATAGTATCATTAGACATAATATCGAGTCCTAGTTAATATAAATATGGGTATAAAATGTAGCACTTACATGTTTATCACTTGAGAGAGTTCATTTTGAAATGGATGCAAAGGTCATTGCTGATGCTGTTAACTATGATCATTGCGCCATAAACTGGAGATTACATCATATTGTTCTGGATATCAAACATTTACTTTCTCTTTTTAGATTTTGAAAACTTTCAAATGTTCCAAAAGAAAGAAATAATGTTGCTGATATTCTAGCCAAAAAGGCTAGGATTGATAGATTAACTAGTACTTGGGGTAGTTCTTCCCCACCTGCAATCTCTAATCAAATTGCAGTAGACACTTCTTGTTATTCGCTTGGGTATCCTCAGCAAGATATTGAAAATATATATATTTCCTATATTCGCTTCTGGTTTAAATCTTAATAAATGCATGGAGAAATTTACAAAAATGTGGAAAGTGGAAGAAATGTATAATAGAGTACAACAAGCAATTTGGATATGATGATAAATACCTCTAAGATTTTGATTTTAACTACGAAGATTCTCGGCATCAACATTCGCAACTTTGAGTTTTCCTCTCAACTTTTGCACTTCATGGAGTTCCCCTTTTAGTCTAGTGACTTCCTTTTCTAAAGAAGCATTCTGTTGCGAAAGTTCCAGCTGGGAACAACTATATTCAAAATGTCCTTCAGCTAAAATCATGCAACGATGAGAGTCCTAAAGAAGAAAGAAGATAAAGTTAAGAGATTAAGAAGTCATAATTAAAATAACATGAAAGAAGATAAAGTTAATATATGAGAGATAGTTACCAAGACATCTAGAGCAACATGGAAACTATGATCAATTTGAGAGGGGATCTCATTCCTTGTAGCTCTATCAGAAGGGAATTCACATATAAGCTTACTCAAAGATGAACATATGCGAAGTTTGCAAGGATCATTAGTTAAAGATTGAGCAGAATTGATAATATCGGATAGAGCTTGAGAAGCAGACTTCACATTATCCAAAGCTTTCTTACTCAGAAAAGGGGAATTTAGTAAAAAAGGAGAAGATGAAGAAGAAGGAATAGACATAGAAGGGGAAGGCATGGAGAAATCTGTAGGGATAGACAAATCAACAGGTTTGGTTGAGAATCGGTATTGATGAGCGAAGAGGAAGTTTGATCCATATTCAATATATTCACAGAAGCAATAGTAGAAGCAATTTTTACCCCTTGATCAGCAGCAGGTTCTTTTTCAAGAAAAATTTCTTCAAAAGTAACAGAAGCATTCGCATCAGAAGCTTGAACTGGAGAAATACAAATATTTGCCTCATGAGTTTGAGTTGTTACAGGAGTAACAGGAGAATTTGTGTGCAAAGGTTGAACTGTTGTTATAGGGGTGACATCTCCGACATTAAAATCAAGAATAGAGAGGTTCGACTTAATCACAGTAAGCTTGCGAGATTTCTTAGTTTTAGGTCCTTTGGCATCACCCGTCTCAGAATTGGAAGTCTGCGAAAACAAAATAGATAAGAAATAGAGGCAACAATATTGTTCTAAAAAAATTAGGAATTTCTTACTTCTTTGTTATGCGAAGCCTTCCTCTTATGCGATTCTTTACTCTCGACACCAGAAGAAGATTTAGAGCTTATTCTAAGAGCACTTAGAGAAGAACTTTTCCTGCAACAGTATGGGAATTGGGTTAGCCAAAAGTAACAGTTGTAATCAATAAATCATGATAGAAGAAAACAAACTTTGATTCGGGATTCATGATGATAAAATAGTAGCAGGTAGCAGAAATAAAACAGCAGCAGCAGCAACAAAAAGGAACAACAACGGCAAGAGAGAGAATAAAAGAAAAGTGTGTACGATGAAAGAAAGAGGAAAGGATTATTTTCCACAAAGAATCAATAAATAGGTAAAAGAATATGACCGGTTGCAAACGGTTGAACCAGTAAAAAGGAAGAAAATCAATACGTTTAAATAGATAAACTTGGATTCCGGAAAATTGTCGGAAAAGTAAAATGTGAAAAGACAAGCATATGCGATAATATAGGGTGGAAGTTTCTCATATCGCTCACTCTGTAGAATAAGCGAAATGAGAAGAGGCAGAATGTAGGAGTGAGATATCGCACATGTTAGTAAGTATGCGAAGTGAAGACTATATAACTTAAACGAAGGAGATCGCACACAGCAAGGTTGAGATGACGTAATGGATGATGTCAGCAAAGTCACGAGTAAAATGTGAAGATCTGTGCGAAGTATGGTCTGTGCGAGAACGAGTGATTGTACATGAGCGAGTGTATCACATAGAGATTCTGAAAATAAAGGATCTCTTAGCTGTCATCCACTATGTAAGATCTTATATAAAGAGGATAGGTTATTACTTGTGAGGGGGTTCTTTTAGTGAGTGTTAGATAAGAAATCAGGAGAGAGAAAGTAAACCTAGGAGCAAGTAAGATTGTTGTAATACTTGTATTCATCTTGTAAACCGACTTAAGTCTTGATAATTAATGAAGAGTTTAATGATGATTACCTAATTTTGATTATAGTTATAGTGGAATGTGGTTGTGAGGAAATTTGCAACTACAACATGTGTCTTATATTAACTTCCCTTACTTGTTAGGATCAGGAAATCTAGTTGTTTTGAGAAATAAAAGCCGAAAAATTAGTCTCTTTCCTTTATTGGCGTTAATATGATTCGAACCGGATCTTTCTAATATTTTTCCATAATCAATCAACACATTTTATACCAGAGATCTTTTGATAGCTAACCATTTGCAGTGACAAGAAGTTTTAAAACCCAACTCATTCAAGAGAGATTGAGAGATTTGTAGAGGGAGAAGGGAAGGGGTGATATACTCGGATACAATTGTACAAAGGCATTTTAATATCACGACCAACTGTCCGATACTCCCATGCTTGTAGTAGATGAGATAGACAGAAAGCCAAGTGATGGCATCAAGCAGGGACGGACCCAAAAATTCTTAATTATTTTTTTTGTCCGGACTAATAGCCTTGTCGAGCATAACATTTCACATTTTTAGGTTTTTGGGCTGTGACGGTTATCTGGGCTAAATCCCAGGTTAGCCCAGCTATAGGTCCGTCAGTGTCATCAAGAGGAATTTTGTTTTCCTTTACTAGCATCTACGACAAAAAAAAAAAAAAAAGAAAAAAAAATCAAAATTAGATACTAAGTTGCATTAATTTTGTTAACTACAGCAAGTCTGCAATTCACAGGATCAAATCATATGATTAAGAACATGATGAACTTGTGAAGAAAATAAATATATGCAAGGAAATATAGGTTTGCAATTTGGTTCGGACTTGGTTGAACGGTGGTAAAGGAAAGATAATATTTCGTGGTTTTTATTTCACAAAATAACTTGATCTCCTAACCGTACGTGACAAATAATGGAAGTAAATATAAGACATGTGTCGGCGTATTATAGGAGCGACATGGGGGCGTACGGAAGAAGGGGACATGCGATCCGCGCCCAAAAAAAACTTTTTAACTTGAATTTGCTTTCCAATGAAATATTAGCTGTCGGAGGAAATTACAATCATACATTTGATAAATTAATCTTTCAAATATAGGTTAAGTCGTTAAAAATGTTACAACCCAAGCTACTACTATTTTTTATATTGATAAAATTTTACTATCATACAAAATTGACCAATTTCTTCAACACAAAATTGGTTAATTAACCCAATAACGATGATTTCTGGGTAAAAAAGACATGTAAAATTTGATATTGTTCAAATGGACGAGAATGTAAAAATAGTCAGGATTTAAACAGTTTTATCCTATCCATTTTTAAATATTTTTTCTTATTTTTAATTTACATTAGGATGCATCCAGTTTCATCCTCGCTCTTTTAAAAATTTAAGACAGGATAAATCCAATTTCATTCTTGCTATTTTTTATGTATCCATTTTACCCGTACTAATTTTTACACGTCTATTAGAACTATATTTTAAAAATATTTGGTCAAATGATCCATTTTCCGTCTCTTCGATGGTTTGTAAAGAACGAGAGAAAAGACCGAAATCCGTTATCATTCAAGAGATAAGTTTTTAAAAAAAAAATTTGAAGCATGCCAAAATGTAAGTTCTTAAACGCGTGAGTGCGTGAGTGACTGACAACATTAGTGGAATTCACGTCAAAAACTTGAACTTAAAGTGTAGATTCATATTTAATGAAACAATGCATCATCCACGACAATTTTAAAGGAATCATCATTAGCCGAATGTAGGCCGGGACCGGGATTGCGAAGAAACTTAGGATGGTTCGAGTGGGCACTACTTGAAAAGATCAAGGGGAAAGCGGAAAGCAATAATAACTTTTGGCTGTCAAAAGCACTACTTGAACCGATCAACCTGCTTGCCATTCTTACGCTTCAGAAAAAGAAAATTTTAGCGTCACTGTAGTTACGCTGCAGTATGACAGCAGTAGGGCATTATGTATAATGAAATCTATCCGATTTAGAATCTTATTATTGGGGCTTCAATTTTTTGGAATTTGGGGGCTCCATATGATATCTAACATCCTTAAGGGAATAAGGGGGACCCAATTCATATGAAAAGTCAAATGTACCCTTGATCACTATTATACCTAAAATCAAAACTAAATCAAATTTCAAAACCAAGATTAATTCACCACACAAATTTTCTTATTTTTCTTCTCAAAATCAAACAAAACTTTGAATTTTTGTTGATCAAATCTCCATTAATTTTCAAAAATGTTTATTAAGATTTATTTTCAATATGACAAGATTAGGACGATTTGGATTATCTTAAACTTGTTATGATTCTAACGTATATGAAGGTGTTGGACCACAAATTGAAGATTGCATATTCGGTGAATGAATCTGTCCAAACACCATTAAATCCTCCAGAATTCTAAGAATTCAAACACCCACAATTTATTTTGCTTTTAAACTGATTTAATAGGTAAGATTGAAGAATTTAGGAAAGCTGGATTTGGGCATATTACGGCTAGGAGTTCATTTCGACCCAGCCGTAAATAGGTTGAAATGGGACTCAAAGAACTCCCAACCGTGAAGTTTGGAATTTTATAGCCGTTAAATGTTCTATATCTGTAGTATTTTCTTTTGCATCAACTAGGAATTCCTCACCGTAACTCTACGTTCCTAGCCTTTATATTAGTTTCCAGGCCGTTTTATGGATCGGCTAGGAATTCCAAACCGTAACTCTAGGTTCCTAGCCGTTATACTAGTTTCCCGACCGTTTTATGAATTCATGGCAAGGTCTTCCGGATTTCCCAGCCATGCAGTGTTGTGTCGGTTGGGTTGGAAATTTTTCCCAGTCGTCAACTGACAAACAAATGGGTTTTGTATTGCTTCCTAACCGTAATGGTCTGAATGAAATTTTAGTGTTTCTCTATTCCTATATAACTGTGTCATTTTTAGGAACCATGGAAAGGGAAAGACCATACATTTTTCACTGAAACAAAAAGGAATACATATTTCATAGCATAAACTTTAAAGAAAATATCATTACATTGTAAACATGGGTCTTAATAACAGTGGAAGAAGTCAGCGTAGATACTTTCCTTCAAGACATGATAGCAACCATGAAGGTCAAACTTCTTGCCATGCACATCCTCATAATCAGCTTCGGCCATCTCCCAGTGAAAAGTAAAACAATTTTTAAGTTGGTTTTACATAAAAAAATTTTGATGGGATAATTATTGACGAACTTACTCTTTGTGCACGTGCCATATTGGGATTGTTTTTCTTTACGGATTCCATTTTGTTTTTGAAGGCTTCCAATTGTGGAAAAATCTGCTCGAATCTTTTCTTAATGAGTTTCATCGATCTTCCATTACGATTTCCGTCTAAAGCCGCAAAAGCATTATGCACACGATTCCAAAAAGAATCGGAGGTTTCACCTATGTAAATGTTAACATCTTCGTGATGCTTTACTACTGTGAGCAAGGCCCTGACGATTGCAACATTCTCTTCGGTAGTGTACGGAGTAACCATGTTTCTTTCTTTTTTTTTGCAACAATTGTGAGAGAGAGACAGAAAGAGAGAGCGTGTTTTTGCACAAATTCTTAGTGGGACAAGGATCATTTTATAATAAAAAATGACCCAACAGAAAAACTATCCATTCCTCAAAAAACTCAACGCATTAACTCAATGCAGTTGGAAATTTACAACCAGGAAACATAAAATCATCTGGCCGATATGCTGGTTACGGCCTGGTCTTTCCATGTTTTCTGGATGTAATCTTTTTCTCGGCTTGGTTGTTACCCTGACACAGTTGTAAATCTGAACTTTCCCAGCCGTTTTCAATGCGTCTCAGCCGCAAATTTATATGTGATACTCTGTTCATGTTTTCGGCCAGGAAACATTGAAAAACACCAGGCCGTAGATTCTTTATCCGCTGGGAAGCATTGAAAACGGCTGGGAAATTTCTGGGAAAGTTCAGATTTACGGCTGTGTCAGGGTAACAACCAAGCAGAGAAACAGATTACGACCAGGAAACATGGAAAGACCAAGCGGTAACCAGCATATCGGCCAGATGATTTTATGTTTCCTGGCCTTACATCTCCAACTGCATTGAGTTAATGCGTTGAGTTTTTTGAGCAACGACTAGTTTTTGAGAAAACTAGCCGTTGAGTCATTTTTTTTGCTATAAAATGACCTTTCCCTAACTAAGAATTTGTGCAAAAACTCTCTCTCTCTCTCTCTCCCTCCCTCCCTCCCTTTCAATTGTTTCGAAAAAAGGAAAAAAAATTGGTTAATCCAAACCACTACCGAAAAACTATGGCAATCGTTAGAGCGACGCTCACGGTGAGAAAGCATGACGAAAATCAAGGCATTAACACGGGAGAAAGTGATTATTCTCAATGAAACCGTATATCTATGGTCTTTGTGGCCATAGATGGTAATAAAAATGGAAGATCGATGAACGAAATAAAGGATATGTTCAAGGAGATCTGCCTAGAAATGGAAGTTTTTAGGGTACAATTGGCACGGGTGAATGCGATGAGTCCTGAAATGTCATTTTTTAATAGAATGAGCATGTGCAAATGTTTTCTAATCAAGTAAGTTTTGAATAGGATACTAACTTTACCTTGATTTGTTTTTTAGATCGTCTGGGCTCTTGCCGGTTAACTAGCTATTCGTCGCAAAGAATTTGAGCATGAGAAATGATATTGTATCACGAGAGAGTTTATTGAGATTTACAACCAAGCTTGACTATTTAAGTGTATTATTCCATGTTTTATTTTTTGCATTTGGGTATAACTATTGAATTTCGCGTGGCCTAGCCAAATTATGTAATGGTAACATTATGAATTGATGAATGGAAGTTGAAAAATTTGATGGAATACGACAACAAAATTTACAAAACCAACCAAAGTAACGGCTGGGATACCCCAACCTTAAGTACCTGTAATTATGGGAATCGCAACTAACGGCCAGAATGTGCTGCCGTAACCTGTTAATTCCCAGCCGAAAAATCAGCTTCCAAACCGATATCAAAATTACGGTTGGGAAACCATAAGAACCAGGCCAATATGGTGTTTACGGTTTGGTCGTGGACCGTTATCCAAACCATAAATTTGAATTTCCAGATTTATGGCCGGAACGATTAGGTCGTTTGAGATTAAAACCTGGCCAAAAAATACTTGAAAAATTATGAAACTATTCGTTTTTTGTTTTGAGAAATGGAACAAACATAAAATTCAATAGATCAAAATGGTTTTTCATTCATTGAATCAGAAAAGCATACATCTTTCATTATATCGATAAGATAGATCATAACATTTGAAATAAACCTTTATTCATATCGGTCAAAATTATAGGTAGTATTTACTAAGATGCGATAGATATCATTTTATTGAAACTCTTTCCCATGAAATGCCTCATATTGTGGGTGAGCCCTCGACCACTATAGAAACAAATACGATATGTTTGATAATGTTAGATAGTGTTATTCAAAACGATTTCTAATGAAACAACTTATTGAAAAACTTACTCTTATCGCACTTGGCATTGTGGGATTCGCTTCCTTTTAGGCTTTCATTTTCTTTTTGAAATCTTTGCATTCTTCAAAGACTTTTTCGAATCTCTTCTTAACGCTTGCCAAAATTCTTCCATTACGATTTCCGTTTAGTACAACAAAAACTATGAAACACGGTTCCAAAAAGAGAAGGATGTTTGATCTACATCAATGTCTAGATCTTCATCATGTTGTATGACCGTTGCCCATGCTCTAACAATGGCAGAATCTTCTTCATTGTTGTACGGAGTCACCATAGTGTTTTTTCTTGTTTTTTTGGATGAGAAATAGATGAGAATGAATATGAGAGCTTATAACTAGGATTTGGGGTGAGAAAAAGATGATAAAATGGTCTCCTTTTATAAGGTTTAATGACATATCAAATTTTTTTTTTTTTGAAAACTAGCCGTTTAGTTTAAAAATAGAAGGAAACCAATGCATTTAATACATTGATTGAGAGTGTTCAGGCCTAAAAACGGCTCGGTATCCCAGTCGTGAATACCATTTACGGTTGGGTTTGCAGCCGTGATTGAGATACAAGTGACTCTGGATAAGTATTCAGCCAGGAGTTCATACTAACCCAGCCGTAAATGTGAATTACGGTCAGCAGTTCGTACTAACCCAACCGTGAATATCTATACGGCCCGGAGTCCTTAAATTACGAACTGTAAAGCCTTATAACGGCTGGGACGACAACATCTTCTCAGCTGTAACCTGTAAAAAAGCTCAGATTTTTTCCAGTTTTTAACAGATTTGAATCAATCAAAATTTCTAATGGGGGTTGATTACAAGGTTTTCTAGACTAGTTTCAGGATAGGTTTTATCAGTTTTTCTTCAAAGTTTTCAAAAAAATCATCAAAATCATCCTTCTTCTTCTAAATCAAAAACAAAAGAAAAAAAGGTTTTGATTCTCAAAAAATTAATCACTAATTAGTATAATCCATTTGCTAATTGTGATTAATTTACTTAATCTTCATAATTATCACTAATCAAACCAAGGGTATATTGGGTATTATGTAAAATGGATGATAAGGGGTTACAAAAACTACTATTTCATGATACATTGAGGCCCCCAAAACCCATCCCTATAGCCCCAATAATAGGATTCCTAATTTAAAGTGTAATTTCAAAAGATAAAATAATAAAATAGTCAAGTCAAACATTTCGCAAAGCTAAGCAAAATTGTTAATTATCACTATAAAGGTTTTTCATATGTTATCGATCAAAAAGAAAAAAAAAGAAGGTTTTTCATATGTTTTTTTTCCCCATCGACCCAACTAGACACCTTTCATGAAAAGTTCCAGTACTTTATCATGATTCCTACTGAATCCTGTTGGCTATATATACCATTTGATGGATTCGCCTATCTCACTTGAGTTTTTTTTTTTTTTGTTAGAAACCATTTGATAACTCGCATCATTTTGTAAGCCAGTGTCGTTTTTATTGACTGGCACACAAAGTAGCCTTAATAGGGAAAGAAGAACACATGTTTCCTAAGCTAAAATTTTGTGAAAATGATTTCATTGAGTTAGTCAAGATGCTTTATTAACGGTAGAACTAACACTTTGTTTGTTTACAACTGACTCATTTGACTTGTTTGGATCCGACTTATCTGAATCTGACAGAAATCACCTGACTGAGTCAGATCTGATTCAATATGTTTGTTTTCTGAATCAGATCTGACTCAACTGGCTCAAAAAAATATGAGTTAGTAGTTTGGTACAATGAGTCAGGGGTATTTTGCTACCCGACTCAAATAGGTTCGAGTCAGAGATTAAGTCTAAGTCAAGAATTGAATTAGATCTACTCAAAATTCAACACAAACGGTCTGATATCTGACCCGCGACGAGTCAGAAATTGACTCGGATCCAGACCGTATGTCAAATGCAAACAAACATGTTGTAACCCGCAAAGCCAAAACATCGACTCTTGTGGTAGACTGGTAGTAGAAATTTCCGTACCAAATCTTCACGAGTTATCATCGAATTAGCATCTACACTCACGAATGATATCTCAGTATGAATAGACATAATTAATATTCATACGGGCCACATATTTTTTCAGAATATATTCCAAACGAAAGAATGATAAACAACAAGTTGATATAGAGACAAAAGAAGACCTGTATTAGTACACTTTTTGATCGAAAATGATGGAAAATCTTGTTCATTTCTAACTTTCTTGAATTTAGGGCTTTAGTTTTTAGGATCCATGCTAGCACGGGACTAAGCTGTCTGCAAGTGTCGTGGAATAGCGTTTATCACGGTTGTCTTTACGTAAGGATTCTAGATGAACGACAACATCATGAGAAGATGGTAAATCTTGTCATCTGACCATAATAGAAAAAAGTAGGCACTGTTGTCATGCCTGACTTGTTCAAGAATTTCCTAATAATCCCAAACAACTTGAAGGGTAGTAATCGGAACAGTAAAAAGGAACTATCCAATTCAAAAATAAAAATATCTATACAAGGGCCACTTATATTTTACTAGGGATTCCTCTCGAGAACCTCGTGGGTGGGTTCACTCCTTTATGTTTTTAGCCAAGAAGTGTTTCATCCATTCATTACCCTAGGCCAGCTTATATATATTCACAAATCTCATCTCCTAGTATCTCAACTCAGTCTCTAGCTAAGCCTATTATCCATTTTCTCTGGTAAACATATTGTAAAGAAGAAGAAGAAAGGAAGAGAGAAATGAAAGACCAGAAGAATAATATTGTCAACGGTGTAGCGTCGTCGAGCTCACCTTCATCGTCCACCACCACAACAACAAATAGAACAAACAATCCACTTGTAGTAAGAGCAGGAACAATTAGGAAGAACAACGATAGGAATAGCCTTCAACAAATTCTTCAGAATAATCTTCTCCTTCAACGTAGAATTAAAGAATATATTCTCTTCTCCAAGCTCAAGTCTATGGTGCCTCCTCCTCAAGCCTTTCAAGAACAGGTACGTACATGTTTAGACCACTAGTATGATGTTGCTTATGCTAGTCATGGACAAGAACAAAATATTCTCATTTCATATAATTTTGCTTTCCAGTGGTACTTATAACTTGGAACTAATTATATATGTACAGATATCGGTAAGGCATGAAGAAGCAACAGAAGTTGATATGGAGCTTCGTGAGATCCCATCAGCTGAGAGGGATTCTGACGAAGAAAGCAATGAAGATGATTTAGGAAATATTTCTATCGACTACGACAGTGATTTCGAGAAAGATGGAGATGATGTTGAATCATTTTTGCCATCAATCAAGATAAGTAAAATAGAAGACTTGATACTTATCAATACAACGGTTCTTAAGAAGGTTGCATTAACTTCATCTCTGTTCAGAATTTTTGAAGAGGAAAACCTTGATATAGTGTTTGAGAATCAATATAGAACTGAATGCAAAGTTGCTCATACTATTCAAGTAAGAATTCAACCAGAATACAACATTCAACTATTGGAGAAGAGTCTTCGGATGTGGGCAGGATTATAATGAACTCATAGATCAACTATTCACCATCATGTGTAAATGGCCTTTTTAATCCATAATTGCTAAAATTCAATTGGTTCGTTAATAGATTAGTTGCTTTTGTTTTTGTTTAATCTTGTCAGTTGAAGTTCAGCTGTTTGAAATATGCCAAATTACTGTTTGTATTATTTGACTAATCATGTGACCATAATTAGACACGGTGTCTCGGATAATTGCCACGAGACCAAAAGTCTTCTATCCTAAATCTGTACTATGACCTAAGATTGATTGCTGTGATCCAAGATCTACATCGTGATTTATATTGTGCCCAACAAGTCTGCAACCAGTAATTGCACTGTGATCTAAACTATGCATGCCAAGTGACATAATATGTCGCATGATAAGTGATTTTTTCGAGACCCGAGATCTACATTGTTAGTGAATAATTTACCTGTACTCAAAATACTCTTCCGTGACTCGTAGCCTATCCAACGACACAAAATTTACAATTTACATATAGTGATCCAAATTTGTCATTGTAACCAAAAGTGATTCATAATCTCCATGGTAACTCTCGGGAAGATGCTCGATTAAAGGGGGAGATGTTATTTTTGCATAAAATCGGTTAAAAAAATCAAAATCAATAATTCCTGGGTGAAAAGGACATTTAGATTTTGACATTGTTTAAATGGATAAAAATGTAAAAATAGTCAGGATGTAAACAGTTTCATCCTACCCATTTTCAAATATTTTTTCTTATTTTTAATTTACATCAGGATGCATCCAGTTTCATCCTTACTATTTTTTAAGGTTAAGTCAGGATGAATCCAGTTTCATCCTTACTATTTTTTAGTATCCATTTCATCCATACTAATTTTTATTCGTCCATTTGAATCATGTTTTAAAAATATTTGGACAAATGACCCGTTTTCCGTTTTTTTTGAGAGAGAGAGAATATGTGATCACTCATGTCTACCGTTACTAGAAAGCAAGAAAAAGAAACAAAAGGCCCTTTCCTAACTTCTAAAATATGAGATGGTGTTAGAGGATCCTTGCTCTTTAATAAGAGTGGAAGTTGTTTGAAGGAAGACTCTTAGTGAAAATAATTTCCATCCCACGGGTTATCCCGAACAGAGATAGTGGGGTGAGATCCATACTAAACCCATCCTCCTGCAAAATCACCGAGTTGGGAGAGGTCCCACCCCTTTATCCCTATCGGGATAATCCGTGGAATTCAGCCCACGAGATGTGTAGCAATTCCGAACTTTTAGTAAATTTGTCTTGTAAAGTTGCACGATCAACCCTAAACCCATAGTATAAAGGAGCTACAATGCAACTCTGTTTTATATAAAAGGAAGTGTCCCAGAACTTTTTATCTCATATAAATGAATTTCTTCACTGTGCATAGACATAACGCTTCCATGCTGTATTCAGTCATTTTTACTTGAATAAAAGCGAGGATTCTAACAGGGGTATTTTTTCAGTTTAGGGTTATACCAATCCATATATAAAGGGATATTTTGTACTGTAATATATAAAATTTGGTGCATCCTATTAGTAATGGTGGATAAATCCATGTAAAAAAATACCTTGTAAGAAGGTGAAAACATACGAAGTGCATTGATTATGCAGGCAATCCTGTTCAACATTCGCATTTGTATTATTACCGCTTCATATTACGTTTCTCAATGCTTCAAGGGGTAAAGCCCCGTCATTGTAGTCGTGGCCTGCTAGCCTAGTATGACCGGTCAGGCAAGTGATGCACAAGTGTGTTATAGTGTTGCGTGTCAAGTCAGTGTCCGATAATAATTGTGCAACACTGCATAGACTGTGAAGTTCTAAGAATGTCAAGACCCTACAGGGACAGTGACGCGCAAAGGTATCGCTACACTGTAAAGACATTTGGTTAAGTAATGAAGCTTGTTGGCCGACACAATGAATCTTCATTGAGGGAAAGGCAAGGCAAGGCCAAAGTGACAAGATGAAACATGCGAATGTTGGCATTAATGCCTATCCATGGAATTGAGTTAGCCCAAACTCAAGGATGATGCAAGAAGGTAGAATAGGCCAAGAGTTGGTTTATGCATTAGTTCAAGGCAGGTCCAAAGCTTGAACAGTGCAAACAAGCTAGTAATGCAAGAGTGGCATTGCTATTTTCAAACAAATTGGCCTAGTGAAGCATGTGACACATGAATAACTAGAATGAGCTTAAGGAGTTGACCTTGATGATTGAAGCACAAGGATTGACCGTGCATTAGCTTAGAGGAAGAAGGAGGCAGCGCCAAGATGGTTGTGCATTGGATCAAGGCTAAGTTCAGTAAAGCGCAATAGTTGTGCAATACGTCTCAAGTGACGGTTAAGAGTTGGTTACGGGCTTCACAAGCATGCCAATGATGCGAGCCAATGAATGACGGTTATAAAAGGAGTTTATAAGCGTGGGAGAGTGTTCTTAACTTCTTTGGAACAGGTGTTGAGTATTGGCCCGATTTTAAAGAGAAACTTGTCAAAGTAGCACTTTATAGGCGGTTATGGAACTGCTCCATGGGACAGATGGTTGTCCCTTACGTGTGCAACGGTTGCACACAATTTCTAGCCAGTAAAGCTGATGTATAAATAGTCCTAGGGCTTAGGAAATTCGGCAGGCTTACATAGGAGATTGTGAGACTCAATTGAGAAAGTTTTTTTAAGGTTGAGGCTTGGTTCAAGAGGAACAATTCTGTGTAAGTCCCTAAGTGGACAAGTTTTGTATATCTTCCCTTTGATGCAATAACATGAGATGATTGTGTCATGTTCTAAGTGTTCTTCGTTGGATGATTGTTGTTGGTAATGTATGGCATTGTTTGAGTGCATTATGGGGTGCATTTGAGAAGTTAAGAGAAGTGAAAGAAGGCTAAAGACTACCCTGTAGAACTGAAGAGTTGGCTTTTTTCATTGGTGCAAACTTATAAGGCTGAAGTGCAGGTGGGTGAAGCTTGATTCACAAAACCATTGTGCTTCCGGGTTACACTTTCACAGAAAATTTGTCTGAGGCATTTGAAGGTGTGACAGTACGGGTATCAGAGATGTGTTTGGTACACATTTCAAGTCCATGTATTTGTTGGATAATACGCTGGTACTTCTTTCTCTCTTAAGCTATTTCCTGTGAGAAAGTAGCCGGTGCATTGTATTCAGAAAGTTTGCATTAGAAATGAGTTCTAATGGCACTATGATCGACGAAGAATTACCGGATACGTTTGATCAACTAGAGGAGTATGTAATCTTGGCAGTATGACCATTGACATGGGTTTTGATGTCCTAGATATTCCTCTTGGTTCTGAAGATAAATGCAAACTTGAATTACTTGAAGGAAGAACATCAGATTGGTTTAAAGAAATTTACGAAAGGGTAGGTGCAGTCGAGGACAAGGTGTATGATGCAACCTTGTTAAATTGCGAAACCAATGCTGAAGTGACTGAGTTGAAGGGGAAATTCAGTGACATGAAGAATATACTAACAGGCCATGCGAAGAAAATATCCGAGGAGATGGCAATTCTTCGCAAGTTAATCAGGGATGGCATGTTTGCAGGGGAAAACGTGAATGGAGAAAGGTCTAATCGAGTCTCCGAGCCAAGAACTTATGTTGGTTCCAGAAATGCTAGAGAAATTGATAATTTCTTGTATGACGTTGAGGCATACTTTGAAGCGAATGGAACTTGGGAAGGACAAAAGGTAACTCTCGCAGGTAATTACCTAGGTGGTGATGCCAAGGTTTGGTGGTGAACTATGATGCAAGAAGATAAAGCTGCTGGTTATGCCAATGATATGTCTTGGAATGACATCAAAGAGGGACTGAGATGTCAGTTCTGGCCGAGCAATGGTGCTTCGTACGCAAGAGAAAGTTTACGTACGCTAAAAATGATGGGTACACCTTTACCGTCGAGAACCTTTACCGTCCTAGGTTTGCAAGGTGGATAGTCAATGATATTTGCAAAAAATTGGAAATTAATGTTTCTCAATTTGGAGAGGTAACACACTACTTTAAATGTATTGCTTATGTCAATGCTTTTGATACTGTTTGATGAAGTTCATTCATTTTGATGAACTATTATTCTTATGTAAATGAAGTTCATTTTCTCTGATGAACTCTACACTTCTTATTTTCTTATAGGAATTCATCCTGTATAGTGGACGTTTGACTTAGTGCTTATTTCTTAACAGTTTCTTAGTATTTTATAATATGAGTTCATCCTGTTTGATGAACTCTTGACTTCAAATGTGACTTCATCCTGTTTGATTAAATTTTGACTTCCTGCATATTCACTTATAGGAGGTCATCTAAGACAATGATATATCAGGTGTTTTTCCACATTTGATTAAATTGAAACTATTTGTAAAAGTTCTTCCAAGCTCGCCCCTTTTTGAATTGAACCTCATAGTCTTTATCCTGAGCTCATCAACAAGAGCAGCTGGAGGCAAATTCCTTTCACTATGAATCCAACTATTGAAAGATTCTGCAATATTTGATGAGTGTGTCCCATACCTACATCCTACAAAGAAAGAATTTTCCCAGTTCTTTGGATCGATATATCTGAGATACTTGGAAACCCACCCACATCCAATAATACACATCTCATTCAGGGAAGACTCATATTTAGCAACGCTATAACAGTACACAACTTTATAAAACAAATCTTGAACTTGTTTAAACTTCTCATGTCCTTTCTTGATAAGGTGTTTATTCTTCAAATGATAAAAGCAGTAACTATGATGAGAATTAGGAAAAACCTTAGGAATACGTTGCTTCAGACCTTCATGAAGATCAGTGATAAAAATGATAGGACATGAGTCAACGCAATACTGTAAATTATTCAGAACTATTCCCAACCTTCAATGTCTTCTCCGGGAAATAAAGCGAACGCCAGAAGGAAAAAAACCTATATAATGAAAGAAAAGAAAAGAACTAAGACTGTCAGTTCACTGAGAATTATGAACTGGCAATATAAACTAATCAACAAAAAAAAACAATCAGTTCATTTAGAAGTATGAACTAAAATTGTGACTTCATTAGGAACTATGGACTAGAAATATGAACTAATCAAACAAAGAAAAACAGCCAGTATATTAAGAACTATGAACTAACTGAAAAAGCAGGGGTCTAACAACCTCACCCAATATTTCGTTTAGGCAATCTGTATGGACTAACTCCAATATAATTATGAGAGCACCAACTAATAAAGCTAGCTCAATCAAGAAATATATCCAAGAGTTATATCTATGTTTCTTAATGTAATCAGCAAATCAAATAGATAGAAATCCGTGAGCTTGATTATTATAAGAAACAACTTGGACGGTGTCAAAAACCAATATCCAAGTGTCAATCAATTCAATCAATAACCAAAGGTTGGATTCACAATTGATTGAACTTACGCACAACCTGTGATATTTCAATTATATAGAAAATATAATGCGGAAAAGAAATAACACAAACACCAGAAGTTTTTTTAACGAGGAAACCGCAAATGCAGAAAAACCCCGGGACCTAGTCCAGATTTGAACACCACACTATATTAAGCCGCTACAGACACTAGCCTAATCCAAGTTAACTTAGGACTGGAATGTAGTTGATCCCTAACCAATTTCACACTGATCAAGGTACAATCGCGTTCCTTACGCCTCCGAATTCCAGCAGGACTCTGCACACCGGACTGGACTGTAGTTGAACCATAATCAATTTCACACTGATCCAAGGTACAGTTGTGCTCCTTATGTCTTTGATCCCAGCAGGATACTACGCACTTGATTCCCTTAGCTGATCTCACCCACAACTAAGAGTTGCTACGACCCAAAGTCGAAGACTTGATAAAAGAATATGTCTCACATCGAAAAGTCTACTGGATAGATAAATATGTCTCCCACAGAGATAGCTTATGAGTTTTGTTCCGTCTTTTGATAAATCAAGGTGAACAGGAACCAATTGATATACCGGTCTTATATTCCCGAAGAAAGCCTAGTAAATCAATCACCTCACAATAATCTTAATCGTATGGTAGCGAAAAAAGATATTGTGGAATCACAAATGATGAGACGAAGATGTTTGTGACTATTTTTTTTCTTGCATATCGGAGATTAAATCTCGAGCAAATCTTAGAGAAGATAGTACTCAATACGATATAAAACAAAAAGATCGGAACACGCAACTACTAAAAAAATAGTTGGTCTGGCTACACAATCCCAATGAAGTCTTCGAGTCGTTAACCTACATGGTTTTGGAAAAACCTAAGGTTAAAGGAGAATCGACTCTAGTCGCAACTAGTATCACACAAGAGTTGTGTGGATTAGGTTTCCCAGTTGCTAGATTTCTCCCTTATTCTACCTTGGTAACAAAGCATTCAATATTCACCGTTAGATAAAAACCTGATTAGACTCAAGATAATATCTTTCAACTGTTAGATCGAACTTAGCTTGTTATACACAAATTAAAAGTGAATTCATTTAGATATGAGTAACAGTACCTAAACGTGTGTACCTTATTGGCTCAACAATAGTTAAACGAAGTTAGTCATATGAACAATTTTATTCAACCTTATTCACCTTAACCATAACTCGTTCAAATGACTCAAATGACACTTTTTTTAGAGTTGTTCAATTGTTTATATTCTCATAGAAGTACACAAGATACAATTGAAGCAAAACCGATTTTGATTCACTTGAATCAATTCATGAACATTATAGCCACGGTTTGCAAAATATTGAATTCATTAATATATAAATGTATTAGTTCATGACCAAACCGATTTTAGAACATAACCTACTCAAGTATGCAAACGGGTACACATACGTAAGTAGCCGGACTAAGTTTGGGTTCGCCAGTATGCGAATGGGTACGCATACCTCCAAACTCAGTTGAATTTCCGGACATGAACTTTACGCCAGTACGCATATGGGTATGCATACTAAGTTCTCGGACTTTAATTAACCAACCAGTACGCATACAGGTATGCATACTATGGTTCCCGGACTTGGAATAACGTGCAACAGTTTAGCATACAAGTATGCATACTGTGCTATGTCCAATCATGGTTAATTGTTCTAAACTCCCATTTCAATCATTGAAACATTCTTACAAGAGGATAATAGCTGTCTCACACAAACTATAAGCTTCAAAGAAATTTTCAAGTGATCGAATGATCAATACGAAATATTCCGAGTCTACATAAAATGATTTCCTCACACAAATCATGTAAGATGTTACCAGGCGATTTTCACATGATCATCTTTTGACTTTCGTCAAGAATATAAGATGAACTTGGTTTAAGCAAAAGCTTACCAACACATATTTCGAGAAATATGTAAGCGAGTTAAACTCAGCTCGAAATATCAAATGTGTATAATCGAAATCTATATAGCTATACGACTTTTGTCTCAAATAGGAGATACAGTAGATATACTTTTGAGTGATAGATGAGTTCAAGTCTTCACATACCTTTTGCTGATGAAGTTCCACAAGCTCTCCTTAGTAGTTCTTCGTTTTCAGAAGAAATCAAAGATGAGTTTGTGTCCAATTCGATTTTACAACAAGAAACTGAGAAGACAAGAAAGAAATTGCTTGTGTCGGAATCAAATCTATATCGATTTCTGTTGTGGTTGATTAATGGAAAAGATGATTCAAATGGGTCTGGTATGGTATAATGATGTTAGCTGAATGGTTAATGGGATATGGTGGTGCTAATTGCATCTGCAGTTCCAGGAAATTGTGGTGTTGATGAACTGACATGGTTGTGAAGATGGTGGTGCAGCTGTAGAGTTGGATAACGGAAATTATCGGAAAAATTTCCGATATCCGGTAAGTCCAACGTAACGGAATCAGAATTGAATTTCATATTTCTGTAGGAACTTAACAGATATCGGATATCCGTTAATTTTTAACGTATCGGTAGCGGCTGGGCCACTATCCGTTTCGTTAAGTGTCGTTGACAGCCCTAGCTGCCAGGATTGGGATCCTTTATTGCTTCAACATACAAACAAGGTCTGTAAATTTTTTACATCCACACCATATATCTCTTCCTGAGATGCTTCCTTCCGTTTATAAGCATGATGGTATTTTATGTTAATACCATAACAACTCTTCACATGAGCAACAATATCCAAAGGCTTTATTGACGGAATTGATTATATTTGACCTTTCGTTAGATGTTTCATCAATTTCTTTGTCACAGGGGGATCCTTCAACTTAAAACCACCATCACATGTGTGATTCCCTTTGAATTCCTTGATAGAAACGACACTTTTAGAAGTATCAATTGGAACAGTGTGGAGATACCAAGGAAAATCAGCATTCCTAGCACACTTGACTGTATAATTGATTCTTTCATTCTTAACCTTTGCAACTTTATAACCAGAATTGCTGCAAAACAGCTAAGCGTACCTCACAACACCGCCATGAAAAAATTGACCGACACCTTTAAAAATATCTTCCCAACCTTCAGATCAAAGAGGTTTTAATACCTCGTGACCTTCCGTCAGGCATTTAATCTTTGATGTCTCAGTAAACTCGCTAGATGATTCATCGTCGCTTAACGACTGCATGGAAATGCCATATGAAGATCTAGAAGCAGTACCATTGGAAGCCTCCTCAACTAACAAATCAAAATGTGACAAATTCTTTGAACAAGAAACAATAATTAGACCTTGAAGACCAAAATCACAATTGATGAGCACTTTATTACAACCTTCGCCATGGATAAATCTTATGGACTGAGGAGTCAAGGATCTCCAACAATCACAAACATATTTTTTCAAATCACGAAGCAACGACTGTAAAAAAACTTCCATTAGAATGCCGTGTATATTGTGGTACATAACTGCATAACAACTTGAGAGGGACATACTGAACCTGAAAAAACAAAAAAAACAAAATGAAAGTTCACATAAAAAAATGAACAAACACAAAAAAAGGTTCATTTAAAAAAAAAAGAGTTCATTCTTAAAAATTAAGACCTTTTTATTAACAAAATAACTTCATTCTAATAAATGAACACCTAAATTCTTAACAAAAAAAGAAGTTCATTCCAACAGATGAACAACTGAAAATTTTAACAAAAAAAAGGTTTGTTCTTAAGATGAAGATGAACAAAGAAGCAGCAGATACTTCTTCTTAACAAAGAAAGAGTCAATTCTTAACAAACTAATCAAAAAAGCATAAACTGAAATAAATCACGGAGTTCACCAACAATGATGAACTCCATTGGTAAACATATTTGCAAGATTAGCACAAGGTAGATCATCAAAAAACTTATCTACAATGCATAAACTGAAACATCCATTGGTAAACACATTAGCAAGATTAACACAAGGTGGATCATCAACAGTGATGAACTCTTACTACGAAACAAACAAAAATCACGGAGTTCACCAGCAGTGATGAACTCATAATATAAAAAAAAAATCACAGAGTTCACTAAAGATGATGAACTCCTGATGATAAGATAAAGACAGTTGATCTATAAATTACCTCAAATGCAAAAATAATCAGAGAACGAAATAGTATGAAAACTCACCAGAAACAAGAAGAATTCCAAAATTACTTCAAATCAAACTCTGCAGATCGAATCAAATCAAATATTCGTAATAAAAATCAATTCGTCTCTGCAAATATCGAATCAGTCTTTATAATCAAGATCAAATCTTCAATGATCTCAATAAATCTTCGTAAACCAAATAAGCTCTATAATTCAAAACCAGTCTTCGGAAAAACCAAAATCAGCTCCGTAAAAAAAAATCAGCTCCGTCAATCAAATTATTCATCGTAATCAAACAAGAATCAAATTAATATGTTGTAAAGCGAATGAATCTTCATCTCAAACCGATTCAATCTTCGTAACCCTAGAAGAAAAAAATCGACAGCAGTCGGAGGAGGAGACAAAAAATAAAACTGAAACCGATTCTGTTCTTTCTGGATATAAACAGTGGTGAAAAGGGTGTTTTAATAATGGAAATGTATATTCCGTGTGGGTGGACAAAACCCTAAGACCAAAGGATTATTTTTAGGACCAAACAGAAAAATATATTTTTGAAAAGGACAAAACAGACAGTTGACTGAGTCCACTGGACCAAACCAACTATAATATATTAATCTTAGGACTAAATGGTAGTTTCTACTAGGAATATTTTCAAACACTACTAAACTACTAGTGATAGTAGTGTTTGTTTTGATTATATACACAAGAGACTCTACTTGGATGAAATTACTTTACCAAGTGCTTACCTTTTTGACTTGATGGTAGTCTCAATGATCTGGCTAAGAAAACTGAGTCCTAGATGATGCTAGAAAAGAACTGCTCTCACCAATAATCTTCCATGGATGATTACTATAGACTTCAACTTAATCCCTCACTACTTAGAGATATTCAGTGCTTACCTTGATGACTCTACTGAGGAAAATATATTTAATAGTAAAATTAACGATATGCACCTTATAGACATTGGTTTTACTGGTTGTCTTTTCTCTTGGTCATACAAGAGATCAGGCCTGCTCTCACTGAGAAAAGACTTGGTACAGGGTTAACTTCTTAAAGTTGGTTGTTAATATTCCCTAACACCACCATATCAAATAATATTCTTGACTTGTGACCCCATCCCGATGAACACCAATCCCCAATGCAAAGGTGAAAAAATATCTTTCAAGTTCTTTGGCCCTTCGTTAGATCATGAGGAGTGCATAAAAATCATTACTTAATGTTACAATAGAAATCTCTATGGATCTGCTACTTTCATTATAGACTGGAAACTAAAGGGTCAAACTCATCATCAAGTTCTAGAACAAGGAGGTTTATGACAAAATCAAAACTAACATTGAAGACTGCAAGAATTATATGGATTTGCTCTATAAAAATTACCAAAGAGGTGATAGAGGTGAAGTTCTAAATGATACCAAGAAAAAGGTCAGCGAATAGCTGGACATTGAAGAAAATTTTGGAAAACCAAAAATAGAGATCAACACATCAAACTTGGGCACAAAAACATTAAATTCTTCTATAGATCAACCAAATGCAGAACCATAAAAAATATAATCTACCGAAGAAATGAAACTAGATTTCAGCTGTCGAATATGTTTCCAACTGCTTTCCAATCATTTCTCTATAATAGAAACTGCTGAGAGAAATGTTACTTGTAGAGCTTCTTGATCCCATAGAAATCTTTAAACAAGCGGTCGTAAGAGATTTCTCTTAATTAGGGTACTTTCCTCTCCGGATAGACGGATCCACCTGAAACAATAAGAATGAAGTTTGCCCGGATCTTAGGATAGTTTGTATAGCGGCCCCAAAGCTAGCAGCTGACTAATCCAAGAGATTAACTAAATAAAGAGGCACTAAGGATCTAAATGATATACTTAAGCATTCAATTAAGAAATCTTCTATAAAACATAACCGTAAAAATTAGCCTCGATCTGAAATATATATATAAGAACTTCTCTCAAATGATACATATATGATAGACGCATTTATGTGTCTATTTTGTTCTCAATGTTTTGTATTGTTAGACTCGATTAAATACTTATTGTGTTATTTTATGTTTTTGTAGATGTTTTTGGAAAAATAAGCTCTTGCGGAGAAATTGGCTCGAAAAGTGGTGTTTTACACCCTAGGATAGAGTACTAAAGACACCCCAGAAATGCACCGGAGGAACCCAAAAAAATTACTAAAGGCACCCTAAGGGACATGTGTTATTCGGACTCCAGCAACGGATAAGGGGGCGACCACTGGATAAGGGGTGACCTTCTTCACAAATTCAAAAAAATATTTTGGCGGGAAAATATTTGCTCTTCACTGGCAGATTTTCTCGATTGCATTTGGACGTGATTTTGTGCGATTCAATCGCTGAAACTTTGTGGAAACATGTAATATATCATAACACAGCTTGTATGGGTGAGTGTTTCGACTGAATTTGGCTGGATAATCACGTGGAAGAAATCAGGGCAACACGGGTTTGAAAATGATATTTACGGATTTTCAGCAAGTTTGATGTGTGCTGCTCGTGTTTGGATGACACTTAGTCATTGAAGATGCGTGTAGAAGCTAAATAAGGGAGTATCAGAAGTTGTTTACGCGTCGAGAATCATTTCAGGGAAGAAAATATTCGGAAAATATTTTCTTTTAACACCGAGTAATGGAGGATCATGGAGAGTTAATGAGCGTGATTTCTTGTCGCTGTTGGGTATAAATAGGTTCCCTGGGTGTCCTAGAAGGGTGTCGAGAGTTTGGGGTCGAGAGGAGGTCCAGAGAAGCAGAAATCAAGAGTTGATGAAACTCTGTTTCTGCTGCTGCTGCTGATGAAGAACACCAAGAACACGAAGAACAGACTCGCAAGGACAGTCGTTTATCAACAGTGTCTAAGACGCACAGTCGTGGGTCGCAGTGCAGTCTAAACATCAGCAGCACTTGTGTTTTATCGTTCATTCCGTGACGCTTTTTGTGCGTCGCAGATTACAGTTTTACACCATTTTCTCCTTTTCTCTCCATTGTAAACACCATTTGAGCTATAAAAATATATTTTGAGCGTGTTTTCATCATGAGGAGCTAAAACCCAAAACTGGGACGACGGAGGAGGCTGAATTTCATCCTTGGGGTAATTTATTTTATTCTTTTTTATGAATTTTGCATTAATCTAAAATTGAAATACGATTTGAATTAATTGATTGTTATTTGATTTGATGATGTATGCTTAGCTTAGTTGTTTTGATACATCATGCTTAGGACTTACAATCAATGTTTTAAGACTCTATCTTGGCAAAATCAGAGTCTATGTTAATTTTATTGAGTTTTAATTGTCAAAGAATATATGAATGAACCTTGTGTAGTGAATTCATCCAAATCCTTAGTCCCAGTACCTCTCACCCATTGTTAATATTTTTGTATATATATTTTTATTAAATCTAAAAATTCCATTTCCTTCACAAGTCTGAAACGAATCTTATTTACTACAACCCCATCAAAAATCTAAAATCATTTTGGCGCCGCCGACGCGGATTTGTGCTTAGGTAGAATTTTTAGGTTTTTTTTTTATTTCATTTGTTCTTTTTACGTTTCTTTGGGTGTGTCTTTGTATTACAGGTTTGAAGTTGGATACTAAAGACTTGGAATCATAGCTTAAATCCAAAAGAGAAGGAAAAAGACAAAAAAAAAAAGAGCGAAAGAAAAAAATTAAAAAAAAAGAGAGAGAGAATTTATTTATTTATTTATTTTAGAGACCTTCCATTTTTTGTAATTATTATTATTATTTCTTTTTTATTTCTTTTCTTTTGCACTTTATTTGGACTTTGGACTTGGACAATTATTTTATTTTTTTTAAACCCTAAGGAAGGGTACATTAAATATAAAACTGTTTGCAGGGAAGGACGACGATTACAATATCGTCTCGGCCCCTTGGGTTCGCACATGACATAGGAGTCGTGGCCCGAGTCAACTTCAGCGGTTCTGCGCCCGTCTGGTACGGGAGGTAAGCTTTCGAAACACCCGTGAATCCTCTGTCAGCGGGTTTATTGTATGCCTTAAGGTGAATATATGCTGAGGATTTGAATACGGTTATTTTAATTTCCTAGTAAAGGGCAAGGTCTGGCCAAATTAAGATAAGGACTCGGATTTCATCACCGTTTCCTTCTTGCCCGCTTTAGGAAAACGAAACCAAACGCGAACCTAAGCTTAAAATTTTGACTAGAACGAGACCTATAGGATAATGAGCTTAGTAGGAAATTCGTTCGAAAAATATTGGTTACTCTTTTAGCATACTTCGAAGTTCATGATGGTTTCTGTGAGTTGAATGTGTGACTGCGAGGCCTTCGGTATCAAAGCTCAACTGAGCTTCCCTCGCCTCAATTCAACTTACTTTGACTCGGATTGATTCCAGAAGGGTTTTCTTAAATTGTAACGAATTCCCTTTCTAAGGATTAGAAGTTGGTCTAGAAACAATCTTAGTGGAGCCATCATGCTTGTTGTTTGCTAGATTTTATAGGTTTGATTTGGTCGAGTTAGCCTTGTTTGTGATTGTGTAGAATTCCCTTGCAATTAAGAATGTCGAACTGGTATGATAGAAGCCAATACAATGATTATCGACCTGAATTTGAATATGGACATCATCCTTTCTATGACCATGTTGGGAATAGTGGTTGGGAACGCCATCCTTTGGAAGGATATGGGTCATACCCTGGTGAGCCCAATTACTATCCACACATGCATCAGTCTTACGAGAAAGAAGATTATATTACTAGTTCTTCGTCTCTAGAGGATACAATCAAACTATTGAAAAGTAGTCCTTTTTATGATCCCTCTGTTCTTATTCCTCCTTTAGAAGAGTCCCTCAGGGAGTTAGCTGAGTCAACGCGTAAGTTAGCTGAGATGAATAGTGTAATTATAGACAAAAGAACTACAATAATGAGTGAACTTTCTATAGAGGAATCCCTCAAGATGATGGCTGAGACGAACGAAATACTTGCTCGAAATAATCTTACTTTCCAATACAGTGTTTCCAATAATACCCTTAAAAATGAGGATAGTTATTTGCATAATCAAGATAACGAGGTTAGAATTGGTAATACTACTTGTTTTGATGAGGTTTGATCTTTTTCATGTTATTATGATAAGGATAGTGTTGATGAAGAATCGAACTTATGTAGGAATAGTGATCAGGAAATGGTTACTCCAATTGATCTTTACAATGATAATATTATTTCTAGTTCAAATCCAAATAATTTTAATAATTATTCACCTATTCAAAAGGAAGAGGATTTGACTAGTGATACCCTCATTTTAGACGATGTAGTATTTCCTGTTTACAAAGCCGATACTGATTTAGAGGAACGAGCTTATTCTGAGAATAATGTTTTAAAGTATAGCGATTTAGAAACAATAGTCTTAGACGAATAAGATGAACTCGTAGAGCTGAGTGAGGATGAACCTGACTTAGAAGAATCAATTGACCATTTCCAGGAATCTGATGACCTAGAAATTAGGGAAGTTGTGACTAGTCTTTCTAGAGACACAGAAAACTCTAAGTTTGGGGGTGATTATCATTCTCCATGTGCTTTAACTCTTAGAAAGTTCCCTCGTGTAGGACTTGACATTTATGCCTCAACCATATTACAAGATTATCTCCATACATGTTTTCCCGAACCTAATGATGTCCATAGAGAAGCTCAGTTGTTAGAAACCCATCCTATGGTTGATGTGGTTAACCCAGGCTATGATACCAAGATTGACTTTGTTTTCCCACCAAAAACTTTTCTTCCAATTGTGGGAAGATATGATTTTCAGATGTGTAGGATATTAAGTTTTGAGACTAAACCTAATTACTTTAGGATATTAGGGTCGACACATTTTCTTAAGGATGACCATTATTATGGTCAACTTTGTGAGTCAAATCTAATTGACTTAGAGGATCCCCAATTATTCAGGCTGTTGTTATGTGCTTCTAAGTTCTTAGTTGAGTTTTTCCAGACTCTAATACCTGAACCGGATCTTAGCTTTGAGGAAATCCAACCGATGAAAACCTTTTATTTAGACCCTTTTATAGAGCCTGAGCCTGAACCACAACTAGATGTAGTTGTCTTAAGCAAGGGTATGTTCGGTATCTTCTTGGTCTGTTGTAGTTTCCTCTTCTTGTGGGTAACACTTTTTGATCCAGATGACCCACAGTTATTCCGGCTACTACTATATGATTCTACGTGGTGACTAATCCTTGCTTAGTCTGGATGAAGACTTTAAACTTAGCACTTCTTTGGAGGTAACCCAATATTCATGCGACACCGTAATATCTTTCCTTATCTCTTTTGCTTCATTGGTAACAGTTTCTCCTTGTTCATGCTTTTAATTTCATCTTTAGAACATTGAGGACAATGTTAGATTTAAGTTTGGGGGTATGGGAGAAAGTTCTTAGTTGCAATAAATAAGCTCCAGAGACTAGAAATTTATGCTTATTAAGGTTGGAACTAACTAATCTAAGTGGATGAAAGCATTTTGGTTGTAGGATTTGAGGAACCAATCTGATTAGATGGAAACATCTAAAGCACAGAGCACAGGTGTTAGAAAAAGAAAACATGGTAGTTTCGCCATATCCTCGTGATGGAAACATCGAAAGAATCCTGATCACTTCTTTTTTTTTATTTTTACCATTACTAGGGTGAAATAGAGTGACTGAGATGAAAAAAAAATTGAGACCAGCCCAACCGGAATAAATACAATAAAGTCGACCACTGGTACCCTTGTATATGCCAGCTGAGTTGACCTAGAGTTAGGATTATCGACCACTGGTTCCCTTGTATTTGCCAGTGTGTTGATATTAGTCCAGACCAGTATCTCAGTCCATTAGGATAGGTTCACCTTAGTCAACATCATCCACATTTTTCTCTACATCCAACTTCTTAGTCTATCCATGTGATTGGTTGACTCCGGTTTATGATATCCAGAAACTATCTGAGTAGAGCTCTGTCACTTTATATGAATTTTAGTATGCTTGAGTGCAAACTCGTGTACATCAATTGGAATTTCGCATCAGGGTACTTCCTCCTGTAGTCAATAAGTATGCCAACCAAGGAGATTGTTTAGTGCCTTCCAAGGTTCTGCATAGATAGCTAGGGTCTGGAGTAATAGTTTTGTGGGCACACCTCTGGTAAACCCTCCCGAGATTAAGTCGGTTTTATTTATTTTTTATTAGTTTTGCTCGAGGACTAGAAAATAATAAGTTTGGGGGTATTTGATAGACGCATTTATGTGTCTATTTTGTTCTCAATGTTCTGTATTGTTATACTCGATTAAATACTTATTGTGTTTTTTTATATTTTTGTAGATGTTTTTGGAAAAATAAGCTCTTGCGGCGAAATTGGCTCGAAAAGTGGTGTTTTACACCCTAGAATAGAGTACTAAAGACACCCCACAAATGCACCGGAGGAACCCAGAAAAATTACTAAAGGCACCCTAAGGGACATGTATTATTCGGACTCCAACAACGGATAAGGGGGCGACCACTGGATAAGGGGTGACCTTCTTCACAAATTCAAAAAAATATTTTGGCGGGAAAATATTTGCTCTTCACTGGCAGATTTTCTCGATTGCATTTTGGACGTGATTTTGTGCGATTCAATCGCTGAAACTTTGTGGAAACATGTAATATATCATAACAGAGCTGGTATGGGTGATTGTTTCGACTGAATTTGGCTGGATAATCACGTGGAAGAAATCAGGGCAACACGGGTTTGAAAATGATATTCACGGATTTTCAGCAAGTTTGATGTGTGCTACTCGTGTTTGGATGACACTTAGTCATTGAAGATGCGTGTAGAAGCTAAATAAGGGAGTATCAGAAGCTGTTTACGCGTGGAGAATCATTTCAGGGAAGAAAATATTCGGAAAATATTTTCTTTTAACACCGAGTAATGGAGGATCATGGAGAGTTAATGAGCGTGATTTCTTGTTGATGTTGGGTATAAATAGGTTCCCTGGGTGTCCTAGAAGGGTGTCGAGAGTTTGGGGTCGAGAGGAGGTCCAGAGAAGCAGAAATCAAGAGTTGATGAAACTCTGTTTCTGCTGCTGCTGATGATGAAGAACACCAAGAACACGAAGAACAGACTCGCAAGGACAGTCGTTTATCAACAGTGTCTAAGACGCACAGCCGTGGGTCGCAGTGCAGTCTAAACAGCAGCAGCACTTGTGTTTTATCGTTCATTCTGTGACGCTTTGTGTGCGTCGCAGATTACAGTTTTACACCATTTTCTCCTTTTCTCTCCATTGTAAACACCATTTGAGCTATAAAAATATATTTTGAGCGTGTTTTCATCATGAGGAGCTAAAACCCAGGACTGGGACGACGGGGGAGGCTGAATTTCATCCTTGGGGTAATTTATTTTATTCTTTTTTATTCCTTTTGCATTAATATAAAATTGAAATATGATTTGAATTAATTGGTTGTTATTTAATTTGATGATGTATGCTTAGATTAGTTGTTTTGATACATCATGCTTAGGACTTACAATCAATGTTTTAAGAATCTATCTTGGCAAAATCAGAGTCTATGTTAATTTTATTGAGTTTTAATTGTCAAAGAATATATGAATGAACCTTGTGTAGTGAATTCAGCCAAATCCTTAGTCCCAGTACCTCTCACCCATTGTTAATATTTTTGTATATATATTTTTATTAAATCTAAAAATTCCATTTCCTTCACAAGTCTGAAACGAATCCTATTTACTACAACCCCATCAAAAATCTAAAATCAATATACAATAGTCATTTGGTTTACAAATATAATATATAACATAATAAACATAGCAGAAGTTATAACCAACTGACAGACTCAACCCCTCGAAGCTTCCGCTGCGCAACTCTGATATGTCTCTGAAACTGAAAGTGGGAATTGGTGAGCACATCATCCCGAAAAGGGATTCCCAGTAGAAATAACATTTAATTTTCAAGTAATCACATGGATGATCTGGAAAACAATACATGTTTTTTTCCTAAACATTAAAAAAGAAAACAATTCACAGAAATAAACAATCATGTATATGGAACTAACTCCTTCTTCAAACAATTCATAATATTGGTGTCGACCAATTCCTTACACACATAATAAGCATAAAATCTCGAAAGTAAGTATATATAAATGAATGAGCTATCCTATATACCGCAGATAGGAATTCCTATTTCCCAAGCATTCAGATGGAAATTCTTATTTCCCAAACATTCATAAAGACAAACAAAGCATTACAATTCATTTCCAAGAAATGGAAAGATTAAAGAATCAACAATACTTTCGGGATTTTAAATAAAACAATGCATGGAATACACAATCAGACAATGCATGAATTTGTTAAATACAAACTTTTGTAAAAGAAAACAACAATAATGACAAAAGAGTTAAATGTAAATTCCCACCTCTTTTGATGACAAGCCACGCCTACCTCGAGATCCACGATCCACCGGTTCATTCTTTGATTCGATCGTTGTTAATATAGTCTAAATGTTAATCACACAATAACTCTAAGAATCTAGCCAAAATGGCTCACACAAGAATCATACAAGACTATCTAATGGTTCTAAGCCCATTTATGGTTCTTTCACTTCTTCCAATCTCTATATTTAGCATACCTAAGTTTTACTAATTAAATTGGGTTGGTTCTATAGTCCATTAGATAAGTCTTATGACTATCTACACAACTTTGTAGAAGGAACCTAAGGCTTCAGACCACGAGAGGTCCAAAATATCTAATTAAGAAAACTGGCCCTAAGCCCAAGTCCACTACTCCGGCCCATTAGTTTGAGGCTTGGTCCATCTGAGTCAACTAACGGTCTCTATCAGTCAAAAGGGTCAATTTACGATCAACATCCAAGGTCTGGTCAACCGGCCAGAGTCAACAGTCAAGGGTTAACTCGGTCAACGAATCAAACAGGAAACGGTCTAGGTCAACTCAGTCAATAAGACTGATTCAGGTAAGTCAGGGTCACATTTAACACATTCAGATTAACTGAGTCAGCTAAGCAAACTAGTCAGCCATCTGACTGGGATGACTAATAGGTCTAATTCTATTGCAGCTTCACTTCATCTAGAATTCTTACATTTTCAACTTTCATTTTAACTTATCAACATCAATTCATTCATTCTTAAATAAACTTCAAATTTCATTTACAAACACAAACTCTGCTTACCTGCAAAAGCAGTAGCAAGCCTCCACTGGAACTATTAGCTATTCCATATAATCATCATTACTTACTACACATCTCAGACTATTTTCATGAATTACAACATCACCACTTACAATATCTCAATGACAACTACACACCCACCAAATTTACTCAAACTCAGTTCCATTACTAACTCCAATTTCCTTGTCCAGTTCATACACCCTTAATCCATTCATCTTGTTCATCCACGACCAACCCATTACACAAACATTACTATAAAAATCATTTCCTTGCTCTCATACAACCAACACAGTTCCATTCCATATCAACTAAATTTTTTTCATCCAAACTTCTATAATCCATGTAACTCAGTTCATTGCACAACAAATATAGAAACACCATCTATTCCCCATCATTATTATTACAAAACACAACTCCAAATCTCAAGCACTGTTCTGTATCCAACAATTATAAGCCTACACCACCAATTACAGTTCTAATTACAAGACATTTCACTCAAACAACCACTTCTACTACAAACCTATTACATAAAACTGCATCACAAACTTCTTTCATATCCTGAAACTGGCAAACCACTACCACCCAATTCTGACTCATATCAATACTCATATGTTAAATGATACCACCTGACTCAGTCTCTAAAAACATCAACATACCTCAATAATTCTCATTCATTACCATTTCATTTCTTATTCAATAACAACTTATAAACTCAATAATGGAAATAAATCTCTTTACTAGGTTTACAGAGAAAAGCAGTTACCTCAATTCATTAGCACGTTCAACTTCTACCAATCAAATTCCTCTTCACATCCCGCGTCATAGTCTTCGTTAATTTCAATTTATTCTTCTAAGACATCTTTGAACATTTACATGAAACCCTAATTTAATTCCCAAACATCCTTTTCTCTAATTCAAACTCAAAACATTAATCAAACTCTTCAAGACCAACAAACCCATCCCTTAATTCAATCCCCTAAGCCAACAACTTCGTCTCCTGGTTCTTCTTTGAGCTTCTTATAAAACCCTAGCTCTTGATTCAATCATTAAAACAACTTCAAAGATTCAATCAAACCTCTACCCATGATTCTTCATCTAACAACAGCTCCATAATTCATCTTCTAAATCTCCAGACTTTAATCCACTCTACGAACCCTAATTTCTAAATTACAACAACATCACTTTTGTTCAATCAATTACCAACCTCGATCAATTCGAATCTATAACCTCAAAATTACCTTTCCCCCTTCCATTGATTTCATTAAGTTTCTATAAAATTTCTCAACGAAGATTTTACTCTCTGAATCGCTGGAGCAGAACAAGAAAAGAAGGAAAAAAGAAATAAAAGAAGAAGAAAGAAAATACTCCCTCCGTCCTAAATTATTAGTCCGCTTTGACTAAATCAAGATATTAACGAGATCGGAGGAGTGTAACAAATTATCCCTATTAAATGCCATGTTATTACTAAAATTAAAAGGAGTATATATACGAGCATGTAAGAAAAATACATATTTGGTAATTTTATTATTTATAGAAATGCTTAAATAGAAGATAAAAATATAATATTTATAGATTGATTTAGTAATTTTATTTCCTTTTGAGAAAGATATCATTTAAGACATTTAATAAAAGATAAAATAAAAGTATTTATGGATTGATTTAGTTGATTTATTTCTTGTTAAGGGAGATATCATTTAAGATTTTTGATTAGTTATATCTAAAAATAATTTTATAATTATAAAAGTTGAAGGATATATTTGAGAGTTTGACTAAAAAATATGTCTATAAACGGAACCTGGCCAGTATTTTAGGACAGACAAAAATAGAATAGAGGATAAAATTTTAGGATATTAGTATGACTTATCTTCTCGATCGGTTGGGGATAAGGTCGACCAAAATACTGAGGCACACAACAACTTGTATAAGGGCAGCCAAGGCGGCTATACTGCAAAATAACTATTTTGCCCTTTAAACAAATTTGATGACATCTTCTTCGTCCAATATCCAAATGTCACGTTCGAGTAGTCCAATCTGCGTAACTTTTCGAGATCTATCCAACATTAATAGTTTCGTATCTAAATTGTTGTTAGATTAATTCCTAATAATTAACGTTCGTGTTAAACTAATCTAATTATTAGCGGCTAAGACGTCTCTTGACTAGTATAGCGTTGACGAGCTTGAGGGTCTTTACAGTTTGCAAGAAATGCAAGCTCAATTATTTATAGACCAAGTTTGTTTGGACAACAAGGAAATTCCAAAACCGAAAATATTCTCAAGATATGTAATAAATACCTAATTTCGGTTTTCCTACTTCCAATTAATGTTAATCAATTGTTTGGATGGTAAAATATTCTTCTACCTCAAACACGAATTTGATGTGATTTGTTGAAGATTGATCTGCGGCTTTTTTCTCCCAACTGAACAGTGTGTGAGGGGGGGGGGGGGGGGGGGGTACCTGCAAAAAACCCTCCGATGCTTAAGTTAGCTTAGGTTTTTCACAAATTATTTTGTGGGCAAGATTGCCTACCTTTTAGGGTAGTGGTCTACTATATTTATATGTTGCGAATTAAAAACCCCTTCACATGCCCTGCATGCCTCCTAACATAAATTGGATTTATTTTCCTTGCATGCATCCTCAGCATAAATTATATTGATTTTCCCCGCATGCCTCCTCATCATAAATTACATTGATTTTCCCTGCATGTCTCCTCAACATATTTTGGAAACTTCCAGAACATCCCTCTAGGTTATGGAACTAACCAAGCCAAACTGGTGCAAAAGGTTGTCCCAAACAAATAAGTGTACATGCCAAGCCCAAGAGGAATAATTCACTTAAGCCCACATTGGGCCATATATACCCGTTAGGCAAACATCATGGGGCCAAAACATGCAATGAGCCATTGGCTCAGCTGGTGACTCAGTGAGCCGGCTCGATTCAGCTAGGTGGGTGTAAACATCCTGCTGTTTAAACGCGTAGGATGGAAAAATACCATGGAGTATGTTAACTAAGTAAGTCGCGAAACACAAGATAATCACCACATTCGCCGGTGATGAGTGCCAAATATTGTATATATTTATCCCTTTTTGTTGGCATTTAACTCATCTTTTATGCATTAATTCTACATTTTATCCCATATTCTGTATTTTCATTGTTTTCAAGAATAAATATTTTTATTAATTAATTTTGCATTTTTAGGTAATAAATAAAGTCTGGATGACTTGCGGAGCAAAAAGAGCAGAAAAGTAGTGAAAAGCCGGGAGAAATCACGCAAGGAAGCCGCGAAGAATGGTGCGCACAACCTCATTTTCTACACACAAAAACGCCTCCGTTCTCAGCCATCAGATCAGTTCTCAGAAGCATCCGACGGTCGCTCCTTCATAGAGCATCAAAATCTGAAGTCTCTGCCAAGCACCACAGTGCTGAAATTCCAAGCCTTCAGATTAGATGGTAGTTGAATCCAACGGTTGCTCCCTTGCTGTTCATCAAAGTTTGATATCTCCGCCTTACACTACAGCACCTAACCTAATCTAGCACCGTTCGTTTCGTTGTATCCCTTCATCCGACGGTCGCTCCTCGCTTGCCTCCGCATCACCGTCCGATCTACCTACCAGCTCCACATCTCACGGCTTAGTCACAAAACATCAAAAGTTGATGAAGCCGCCACACACTGGAGTACCAAACCCTATACCAGCTACCCAAACGCACCCTCCTTCTTTCCATCGACTTCTTTCTCCCTCACCCTCTGCAACCACCATCACCCTGCCACAACCACCTCGAGCTCACACACTGCCACCCTATCATCCTACACGTGATTGATAGCTTCCCCCATCCTTCTAGCCCTTTATCCCATCAACTTATTACCTAACCTAAACCCTAGGTTATGGGTTGATGGATTAACGTGTGCTAGAGAGAAATTGAAGGCATGGAGAGGTAGAGGAGGACAAATAGAAGCATGGGTCGAGTTTAATTTGATGTTGCTACATCAAATTAGGTAAAAAAAAATCAAACCCTAGTCTACTGTTAATTTGGGAATTTTTTTTGGGTAGAACCCTAATTGTGTCTGTTGGTATAAATAGCCTTGTGGGTGTTGTTGTAAAACTCTATGCTGGACTAGCCAGTGTCCAGAACTTTCAAGTTCTGTTAAATTTTAATTTCAGTTCAATTTTAGTTCACTTTTCAATTTCAGTTCATGTTCTGTTTGGTGTGATGTTTGTGCCTTTAATTTCAGTTGTGATGTTTGTTCCTTGTGATGTCTGTTAAGGTTTAATTTCAGTTGTTTCATGTTCTTGTGATGTACTGTGTTTCAATTCATTGTCAAGAAGTGATGGTATGCTAGGTTAGAGCTTTCAGTACACTGTTTTGATTGAGCAGTGG
This sequence comes from Papaver somniferum, assembly GCF_003573695.1. Classification (NCBI taxonomy): domain Eukaryota; kingdom Viridiplantae; phylum Streptophyta; class Magnoliopsida; order Ranunculales; family Papaveraceae; genus Papaver; species Papaver somniferum. The sequence continues at coordinate 10,821,791 of NW_020628818.1, read as the reverse complement.
GGAGAAACTAGTACTCACTAGTGACAATGAGCAAGCTAGTTTTCTTCCCACTCCATTTGTATGCTTAACTCTCTTGCATTGTTGTGATTGAGCAATGGGAGGAATTAGTGCTCATAGCAAGCTAATTCTCCTCCCATTCCATTGGTATGCCTAGAGCCACTGCTACTACTTGCATTGTTATCACTTTCAGTTTCATTACCATCTCCCTTGCCCTTGGCTTAGGCCTTGGTTCACTTGCACTGTTATCTGATTGTTGTTGTTTAGTTTCTTCATTTTCTCCATTGTCTTTCCTGTTAATTGCCGTTGTTTTTCTTTACCTTGCTTTTCTGTGCAGTTGCATATCTTGCATAATTTTCTGCCATTTGCATCTGTCTACCACCTGCATCTCATGCTGTAGTTAATAGCATTTTAGCATCTGTAGTTGTAACTTAATAATCATTTTAGTCTTGTAAATATTAGTTAGTAATCATCTGTGGTTGTTCATTAACTTTGCTACTTAGCTATACCTTGCATCCTAGCATTAGCATTCTGTTCTGTATCATTATCATTTCCATTCTGTGTAGCTGTAGCATCACTGCATCATCTTAGACATTTGCATAATCTCTTCTCAATTGCTTAAACTGCACAACTCTGGAAACTGAAGCTTTTGTTGAGTTAGCAAGTACATGTGCTTCTCCTGCTGTGCTTATACTGCTGCTGCTTCCATCTTTGCCTTGTGCTGCTGCTGGTGCTTTCTCTGTTGCTGCTGCTGTTGGTGTTTTCTCTGCCAAGCTGCTGCTGCTGTTGTTGCTGCCAAGCCTGCTGCCAAGCAAAAGCCCATCAGTCCAATTCAAGGCCTAATTTTCAGCTCTAAGCCCACTGTCCATTGTTTGTACAAACTGAGGCCCATTTCATTAATGCTCAAAGCCCAGTTTATTAAGGCCCAACCACAGTTTAGGTTAAGGCTAAAAGCCCAATTCAGTCAACTGTGGGCTTAATCAAAAGCCTAAGTTTAAGGCCAAAGCCCATTTACACTTCAAAGACCAACTGAGCCCAAGCTCAGTTCAACCCATTTCAAAGGGTATTCAAAGCCCAACAACAATTTAGAGCCCAAATAGCTAGAAACACTACAAAACACTCCCGATCTCTGTGGATCGACCCGTACTTGCACGAGCTACAACCGACGACCGTGCACTTGCGGTATTACTGTAGGCCCGCGTTTTCATTGCGCTTAATTTTATACATATCTCCGGGCCCACCAAGTTTTTGGCCGGGGATAATTTTTAGGACCTTTTAGAAGCCTACCAGCCGGCCGGATTTCGCCCGCCGGACTCAGTCGCCGACATTGGAATATGCCAACGGAATATTCTGTATAGATGACGCGACACTTTACTGACGACGTGGAAGTCATTGGTGCTGACGTGTCAAGCTGACGTGGCACTTCGCTGACGTGATAAAGGCAACTTGGTGACGTGGCACCCTGCTGACGTGGCACTCTGCTGATATGGCACATTGTTAGCATGGCGTATTGCGGACGTGGCACATGATGGTAGGCCATTATTGCTGACGTGGCACGTGATGGTAGGTCATTATTGCTGACGTGGCACGCTGTGGTGACGTGGCGTGATGACGTGTCACTCAATGCTGACGTGGAAGTGGTGATGGGTCTTCTTACTTGCTTGATTTGAACCTATACACATGGGCTCATATGTAGGGTGTTCGTGAGGCCTAGTTAGCCATACTTGGCTTATAAAAGAAGAATGCTTAGGCCCATTGAACCATACTTAGTTAACAAGAAGAGCATTTTAGGCCTAAGTAAGCCCATTTTTTGGTGTAAATGTAATAGGGTACAAACATCAATATTTCCGAAATTTTCCATACGAAATTTCTATTATTAGTCTAGCACATTCACTAATAATATTTTCCAAAGGATATGATTTAATTGTTGGTAATTAAAACATATATTATGAAAATCATAATTAATGCTTTTCAGTATTTCAGTCTGGGATCACCTTGAGTATCAAGAAATATCTTTCAATAATTAATGATAAGAGTTATACACATGTTCAAATGATGTCGACATCTAGAAGTTTTCTCAGCAAAACCTAATTCCAAGCTTCACACAGAACATAAAGAGATATGTGAATATTGGAAACTCAATTTTGCTCCGTGGGATCGGTTGTACCAAACTCACAATGTAAGTTGTGACCGGTTATACCATGCTTCCCAAACTAATTTGTGACCAGTTACACCTTGCTTTTTAGAGGTAGCTTGTGATCGGTTACACCTTACTTCCCGAGTTAGCTTGTGATTGGTTACACCTTGGTTCCCATAGAAACTTGTGAACGATTACAACTAACTTCCCAAATTAGCTTGTGATCGGTTACACCTTGCTTCTAAAAGATAGCTTGTGACCGATTACAACTAACTTCCCAATGTAGCTTGTGATCGGTTACACCATGCTTCACAAAGTAGCTTGTGACCGATTACAACTTTGTATACATCATAGGTTATAACCAATTATAACTTAAGTCCCAACATAAGTTAAGATAGGTTTTACCTTGTCATTTTCCATTGGTTATTCAAAAGATATTCAATAAAGAACAAGACCAATCATGATTTCTCTTTCGATTATGAAAACAAGTTCATGCATCCACTTCTTTAAACCTATGTAATAATACAAGATTTCCTAGGATGAAGTCAAAACCTGTGTCTCATACATAATCAAGCAACTAAATACACAGATTATGTCGATGTCGTTTTTTACGAAGTTCCAAAAGATAAGCGCTTATACTTCGTAATATGTTTCCTTGATACTTTGATCATAATGCTATGACCAAGTCTAATCACTAGAGTATTATATACAAATATATATAAAGCTTTTCATGTTATGTTTTTCAATATTGCATGAATTGAAAGATACGTTAGGAATGGAAATAAGATCAAGTCAATATTACTAACCTCAACTGGAAGGATGATGTCTTCGTTGTAGTCGTTTCTTCTTCTCATTTTTCAGGTCTTTAGAGTAATACTTGTATGTATCAACATTCCTAGACTTTCTAATATAACCTAAACGAAGTTGACTCTAGTATTGAATCAAGCGACTCTAGATGAATTTTGATACTACAATATGACAACCAAACTTGACATACCAACTCTAGGTGGGTTCAACCGATATATGCTCTATCAATCTCCCCCTTTGTCAATTTTAGTGACAAAAATCTAATACATATGAAGATAAAGAAATTACAAACTAATTTATTCTTTATACGCTTGAATCCAAGTTTCAACAGCACAATAACCAGTATATATTCAAAAATAAATGTCGTTGTTGACATTTCAATAAAAAAAACTTTTACTCCCCCTAAAGGCAAGCTAAGTAAATATCCAATCCGAACATATTTAGTATTCCCCTTTTGTAGTATGAAATACTACACAACATGATGATATGTTTCTCCCCTTAGTCTATGCTTTACTCTTTCGTTAGATATAAGTTTAAGCACATATATCCTTTCCTAGTATTGTAAATCACTTGTTTACTCCATATATTTCTCCCCCTTTTTGTCACAAAAATGACAAAGAAATCAAAAGAGCAAACCAAAAGGAAACTCCGCACACAGGGCCAACAACAACGCAACATAAAGAAAACCTCCATACAAAAATAAATTCAAAACTCCACACACAAGGCTAAATTGAGACCAACAAGCCTGCATCGTATTGCAATCTTTTCCCCATGCTCTCAGTTCATTCTTTCTGCTTCTCGAAATTTCCATTCCGTTTAAGCATTTAAAGTTCCCTTGGTAAAATTCTCATTAAAAACTTAAAACTAAATGTATGATTCAAAACTCAGTGCATCGTACATGACTTTGATGCAACCCGATAAAACATAAGTCCAAGACCATAGTGTTCACCATACATAATAATATTTCAATAGGTTTTTCTTACATCTATAAGAGTGGCAGAGACGGAAGTAAGGGTTGACTAACTTTAACTCTAGTGCGCAAAAACTCGAAATAATTATATACATTCAAAATTTAAAGTTTAAAAGAAAAAAAACTAGTCGGATTGGGGTATATCCGAACAAATTTGGATATGTAAGTGGAACCAGAGGATATAAGTAGCTGTCACAAAGGAGTAAAGTTACGAAACTATCCATGAAATTTCTAATTAAACTAACCTATTGATAATATGAATTTCATTTCATTTTCTCATTCTTCCTCTACCCTAATGACCAATTGGTCCCCGTTCCATCCATCTCCATCAAACATGTAGATTCGAAAATTTCATTGTTGATTAATCTTTTCAAACATGAAGCCTTTCAAAAAAACTACTAGAAACCCTAAACTTCCTTCCCTGAAATTGGAAAGTCAACACCACAACACAAACTGGAAAAAAAAATCAGTTGGTAAAAAAGAAATATTTGAAAGAGAACAAACCGAAGATGTGACGATATTGAAAAAGTAAGTGAAAAGATGAGGGTACCCAAATACACCAGAATCTTTTATTTATCCACCTATAAGTCCTTTACAGAAAGTGATTGTCTATGGACTGAGTCGAGACAATACAACGAATCAGTTCACACTTCGTGTGATAGTCTATGTGTTAGAGCATTGCTCGGTTGAACCCACCAAGCGTTGGTATGTCAAGTTTGGTTGTCATATTTTAGTGAATCAAAACTCATGTTAAGAGTCGCTTGATTATGTACTAGAGTCAACTTCGTATAAGTTATCTTGAAAATATTAGCATATGAGACATTACAAGTATTGCGAAGTCTTGAAGATGTGAAGAAGCAAAGAGCTACAACGACAACAATCATCCTTCCACTTGAGGTTAGTGATATTTGACTTGAACTGTTTCACTCCCTAACGTATCTTTCAAGTCGTGAATATTGAAAACATAACTGCGAAGCATATTTGAACTCTAGATAGACATAGTATTAAGGAATACAATACGAGGTTTATTGCTTAACCATTAAACTTTGTAGATAAAGACATCTCCATAATCATTTGAATGCTATTGTGATTATGTATGGGTATGAGGTGAGGATTTCATTCTAGGGAACAATGTTTACATATGTTTTAAGGAAGTAAGTTCATAAACTTGTTTGTGGACTGAAAAGTAAATTACCAGGCGTTATTGGTTTTGTTATTCATTGCATATCTTATGAACAACCAATATGTGTGATAGAGTATAACCTCTCACAACTTGTTGTGTTCTTGGTAGAAATATTCACAAAGGCCTGACTTATGTATTGGTATAACTTTTATTAGTAAAACCGATCTTAAGTAATCACCTGTGGTATGATCGGATTTTGTATGTCTGACTAATTAAAATGAAAGGTGAACCGATCCTTGTAAGGGGTGCAGTACATCAAAGGGAACCGATCCTTGTATGGGGTGCAACAAGGTTTGTAGCAGAAAGAAGAACCGATCCTATGCACATGTGCAACACGTTTTTAGGCAAAGGGCAACCGATCCTATGGACATGTGCAACACATATAAGTTAGATACCATATATATGTGGGGAACCGATCCTAGTACCTAGTCAACCGAATTTTTGGAAAGCTAGTGTGACTATGAACAATACTCACATGGAGGTAGAACCGAAACTTTTTTTGGTAGAACCGTAAACCTATGATTGTGATTGAATGTTGGTTTGATCAATCACATAGTTCTTGAAAGTCAGGTGAACCAATTCTAAACTTGTTTGGAAGTGTGGCAAATCGTTTTCAAGGTTGTAAGTGTGAAAGAGAACTTACAAAGTAAAGATGTTGACAAACTTTGAACACGTGCTGTGAATGTTTATTTCTTTAATTGTTCAAAGATATTCCTTAATGACTAAGGGAAAAGAATCCCAAGATCGAAACATAAGTAAGTTAAGAATCTTTTAGTTAAGGTGATTAATTTCATTTTGTAGGGAAATTACAGAATTAGTAATGTGCATCTACTAATTAGATTTTCCGGGAGATTTCGATCGTTATTTTTGGACATAGCATTTCCAAGAATTATGAAAACCGAATCTGTGCTTTTATGAATATCTTGAGAATATTTTCGGTTTTGGAAATTCCTTGGTGCCCAAACTTCCTTGTCTATAAATACTCGAAGTTTGCCTTTATAGCAAACTAATCCTTCATAACAACAAATTTACTCTTTTGTTGTTGTAACTGGTGTAGCCGCCTATTCGGAGAGGAGAGTAACCTAATTAGGAGAAATATCTTACGACCGCTCAGTTTAAAGTCTTCTTTGGGATTGAGAAGCTCTAGCGTGTACCGTTGGTGGGAAACTAGATAATTGCGGTTTATCTTTTATTTTCGATTAATTTGATTGACTAACGGTGGTTGAAATATGATTGCACCTAGTTTGTTTATTCTTGAGAATCTTCTCTTCTAATATAAGATTCACTCAAACTAGTTCAGAGTTTCGACAGGGATCTTTAGACTGTTGTTAGTTCTAAAGCCGATCTTGTGATAATCCATTGTTAACAGACTCCGTTCTGTGCGTGATTGATCACAAGAGATTCAACTGATTGTGTGCAGGTTTTTATTGAAGATTTAAGAAGATTTGAAGACAAAGAAGATATTGAATATTTGACTTGGGTTTTATAATCTTTAGTGTGAACAATACTTGTTTCGGTAAAAGAGGATCCAATTAATAATCGGTTTATCCTTGTGGTAGATTGGATTGATAAATTGAGTAGATCGACATTAACACGATTCTTCGGATAAAGGTGTTGTTGGCTTAATCTTAAACGATTACCTTTGGGTGATTGAATATAAGATAGATCTAAGGACCCGACGAAGGAGTTTATGTTGAGATAAACGGAAGAGCCTTTGTCCGACTCATATCACTTGGTTGAATAGAGTTGATACCAAACAGATTTGTTGTTCCTTTCCTGTTTGGAATATGAACCAAAGGAATTGTTCTAAGTACGTGAATTATTTATAAGTTGGAGGCGTGGGAATACAGAAGGAACTAGGTGAACTATAGGGTTAGTTACTTGGTCTCAACTGTACGAATTTAGTGTAATTTTGTGTAACGGCTTAATCCTGGAAGTATTCAATTCTGGACTAGGTCCCGGGGTTTTTCTGCATTTGCGGTTTCCTCGTTAACAAAATCTTGTTGTGTTTGGTTAAGTCCGAACCTTTGTATCAAGTAAACATACTTCGTTGTTGTATTGTCTCGATCTCGTATCCATAGATGATCACACGAAATGTGAACCGATTAGTTGTATTGTCTCGACTCAGTACATAGATAATCACTTTCGGAGAAAGGACTTATAGGTAGGAAAAGGTTTAGCTTGAGGTATATTTGGGTACCCTCGCCTTTTCACTATGGATACGAGATCGATACAATACGACAACAAGATAACTTGTGTGGTTGACTATGGATACAAGATCGAGACAATACAACAAGAAAGTATGATACTTGATAATAAGTTCGGACTTAACCAAACTCTATAGGATCACTATCAAGTATATTCGGAATTAACATTTGTGTATTTTACTTCTAATTATAATAAAACAATTATAATTGCGGAAATATAAAAGTGAAAGACACAACAAGATTTTGTTAACGAGGAAACCGCAAATGCGGAAAACCCCCGGGACCTAGTCCAGAATTAAATACTCTCAGAATTAAGCCGTTATACAAAATCAACACTAACTTCGTATAGTTGAGACCAAGCAACTAAACCTATAGTTCACCTAGTTTCTTCAGTATCCCTGCGCTTCCGACATTCAATAAGTGAACGCATAGGAACAATTCCTTTGGATAGTATTCCAAACAGTAAAGGAACAACAAATCTGTTTGGTAACAACTCTATTGATTCTTTCCAATGAAGATATCTCAATTCATATGCCAAGGCTCTTCCGTTTAATCAATAAACTCCTTTGACTGGTTATATTAATCCAATCTTCAATTACCGAAGTAATAAGATCCGGATTTGTAACAATCAAATAGAACTCAAGAGAACTATTATTGCTACCGATCTCGCGCAACTAATCAATCGAATAAATCCGATATTAGTTGGATCCCAGCCGATCAAGTTTTGTGCACCAAAGATATATAAACCAAATCAGAAATCTTCTTTGTCTTCAAATCTTCTTAGATCTTCAATAAACACCTGCACAACACAACTTGAACCTCTTTTGATCAATCACGCACACAACATAGTCTGTTAACAATGGATTATGACAATACGTCTTTAGATCTACAAACAGTTCTATAGATCCCGTCGATACTTCAATCTAGTTTGAGTGAAGTCAAGAATTAAAAAACTAGGTGCAATCAAAGTTCAACAACCGTTAGTCAATCAAATAAATCAAAAACTAATAATAAACTAAAATTATCTAGTTTCCCACCAACGGTACTCGTACAACTTCTTGATCCCATAGAAGTCTTTAAACGAGCGGTCGTAAGAGATTTCGCCTAATTAGGGTACTTTCCTCTTCGGATAGATGGCTCCACCAGTAATAACACAACTAGGTAGTTTTGATGGCTCTTAGGATAGTTTGCTCGAAATGGAAACTTGGGTATTTATAGACCAACGAAGTTTGGACACCAAGAAATTTCCAAAACCGAATATTCTCAAGATATGCAATATATTTCCAAATCAGTTTTCATAATTCTTGGAAATGCTTTGTCCAATATAAACGAAATCTCACTAGAAAATCTCCAATCAGTAAATGCACAATATCGATTTTTATTTTCCAGAGATTTGCAAAAACTGATAACCTTATTTAAAAGATTCTTAGTTTATTTTCGATTCGGGATCTACTTGAGTAATTAAGGAATATCTTTGAACAATAAAAGATAAGAATTACTGAGCATGTTCAAAGTATGTAGACATTTTTCTTATGTAAATCCTCCTTCATATTTACAATCTTGGAACCTATTATACCACACTTCCAAATAAGTTACAATTGGTTCATTTGTATTCCAAGACGACTATGTGATTGATCAAATATCAATTAATTAATCATGGGTTTACGGTTTCACCAAACACAAGGATCGGTTCTACCTCCATATGGTTACTGAGACCGGTTACATCAGTTACCAAGATCGGTTACGTCAATTACCAGGACCGGTTACCATATTCTCATGGTATTACTTGTGATCAGTCACAAAAGTCACTAGGATCGGTTACACCAATTACTAGGACCGGTTGCGCCAATTACAAGGATCGATTACAATACTTTTGTGATTGGTCACACCAATTACTAGGATCGGTCACACCAATTACAAATATTGATCAATATCATATCAGGTGATTACTTAGGATCGGTTACATTAATACAAGTCATACCAATATATAAGTCAGGCACTGTGATTAGTTTTACCAAGATACATAACAAATTATGATCGTTTTACTAACTCACACACATTGGTAATCCAAAGATATGCAATCAATAACAATACCAATAAGCCTAGCGATTTCCCTTTCAATTCATAAAAATAGTTCATGAATGTACTTCTTTTAAACAAATGTAAACATTGTTTACTAGGATGAAATCTTCACCTTTACCCATACACATAATCACAATAGCATTCGTAAGATTATGTCGATGTCTTATATACGAAGTTCAAAAGATAAGCGTTATACTTCTTATCATATTCTTTAACACTATGATCATATGATCATGTCCTACTACTAGAGTATAATCATCCACAGCTTCGCAGTTATGTTTTCAATATAGGACGACTTGAAAGATACGTTAGGAATGAAACAGTTCAAGTCAAAATAATAGTAACCTCAAGAGGAAGGATGATGTTGTCGATGTAGCTCCTTACTTCTTCACATTCTTCAAGTCTTCGAGCAATACTTGTATGTCTCATAATCCTAGACTTTCTAGTCTAACCTATACGAAGTTATCTTTAGTACATAATCAAGCGACTCTTAATTGAGTTTTGATTCACTAAAATATGACAACCAAACTTGACATAACAACGCTAGGTGGGTTCAATCGAACTATGCTCTAATAATCTCCCTCTTTGTCAATTTTAGTGACAAAACTCTTAATAAATGTACATATGAATAAACAAATTATAAAAATTCATTACACATACACTTGATTCCAAGTTTCAACAATACCATATATTCAATATATAAATGTCGCTATTGACATTTGAATAACAAAGCTAATACTCCCCCTAAAGGTAAGATAGGTAGATTTTGAATCCTCACATCTTTTATATTCCCTATTTGTAGTCAAGATAACTACAAGTATCAATATGATATGTTACTCCCCCTTAGTCTATGCTTTACTCTTTCGTTTGATATAACATTTAAGCACAGTTGTCCTTTCCTTAGTGATTACCAATCACTTGTTTACTTCATATATTTCTCACCCTTTTTGTCACAAAATGACAAAGGTTCAAGCAAATAAAGGTCAAACCGAAAGGATCTTACAAATCTAAAAATAATTGTACAAATATAAGAGTTAAGCACGAGGGTTCCACACACCATTTTAGATAACCAATATCAAAACCGAAACTACAAGTAATTCAGTTTTAATACGTTATCTAGGAAACAATTGTCCGAAGCAATTTTCTCTAATATTTTAACAAATTGACTATAAGCTTAGTTCTATTGCTAAAACGATTGTACAAATACAATCGCTTATTTCGATAAGACCAAAATAAAGATCAGAATTAACTTTATTTTTCTCATTAGGTTTGTTGATGGTGGTTTTTAGTTCAGGGTTAAAATTGTAAACCTTGCGTTTAATATGCCGTCACTCTGCAAAGAAACGGAGCCATGTAAAACTGATGAGTGTTCAACCTCTTCACTGGCGCATTTATTGAGCAACTCCATATTTTCTTATGAAATTTACCCAGAATGGTGCATGTAGCAACAACCCCACATATTCTGTAAATTTCGGCACCTTGCCTTACCTGTATTATGAGTTTCTTTGAATACTTTCTGTGCTATGTTCCCTGACCGAACCCTTAATATTGATATGGCATGACAATTTGTGTTCACTCGCAGCAGAGTAGAGCGGATTTCCAAGTATCGAGGTTAAGGTCCTTGCATAAAAGTACTCAATTAGAAAGCATACGGCTCTCTAGCAATAAACTTAAATAACTCTGTGTCAAGACATAAAATTCAATCAATTTTATGATAATTCACAAAAATCAAATATTACCCTGATTAATTTGCAGAAATTAGGGTTTTGCGCCTTGCGCAATATATTAGACCCCGTTGGTCAAAATTAAGCTTAGGAGAACTAAGCAATTAATTAGTCATGGATTAGTAGGTGCAAAATCCTACCCAAAATCAGAAAACAAGAAATAAAAAGGAGCCGCGGAATAGGAGCAGCACCAAAGAGAGGTGTGGCCATACCTTAGGCCAGCCGGCGCCATTTGCAATTGGCCACGTCCCATGTTTCCCGACCGGCCTTATTTCCCCGTCGACCAATCAGGTCGCCTTAAACTCGCCACACGTTGGTTGGGCCCATACTAGCCGTCCCTATTTCCCATCTACCAATCAGGTCGCTTTAAATCTGCCACACGCACATTAGAAGTGTGGCCACGCCCATGCTTGTCTGGCCCCTCTTATATTAACCAATCAGGTTGCTCAAGACTTGCCACAGTGTTTAAAAAAAGGGAAAACTGCGCCAGATCGTCACAAAGCCAATTGGCTTTCCAAAAACTGCGCCAACATGTCAAACGTGCCATGTTGTGCCAATAAGTTGAGTGGCATGCAAACATGACAATCCTCCACGCCAAACATGTCACTTTGTGGCAGCATACAAAACATGCCAACGTGCCGTAAATAGCGTCCTATGTGCTAACCTACCTCATGTTCGTGGCCAATGCTATGGTGTGCTTAAATTAGGGTTTTCTAGTCAGAAGAAGGACTCTGCTTTAGGCGCATTAACCAAAACCCTAATTTCCAGTCGTGGATCAAATCACGCCACTTCGGCCCCACAACATGCCACGAGTCATACGGGACCCAAAAAATCCTAGGAATGGCGCCATATCATAGCCACTCATAGCAACTCTTGCTCCTGTAGACGTTTCCACATTATGGCTTTACTATAGTTCCTTTGGCATGACTATGGCGCCATTTGCACAAAAAGCGTCACCATGCCGCGGCCGCATGCCACACGCACTAATTAGGGTTTTGGCATGCCAAACCCTAATTTAGGCGAAGTTTCTACGCCAACCAAGCCAAATCATGCTACATAGATCATTGGGATTGATGTGGCAACTAGAACTAATGTTGCCAAGACATATTTGGGTCTAACACCAATATGCCAAAATCTAGCGGTCATGGCTACGCCAGACGCTGCTTGCACCACCGTGCCACTGGCATGCGCTAATTATTCCAACCATGCCATTGTGTCACTGGCATGCAATAAATATGTCACTACGCCATTGGCATGTACCAATGACGACACTGTGCTATTATTGGGCGCCAATAGAATGTGGCCATAATCAATGGCCACCCTTTCTCATGAGTTACAATCTCAACCGTCCAAATTCTCCACAGAATTGACAGGCTTGTAGCAAGTCTTAGGTAACCATCCAAGACAAGCCTAATAGCGCCACATGCTATTCACCTGCGGCAAGTCTCTTGACTTTGACTTGCCACACATAGAAATCTGCTACACGTTTTCCACGAAAATACTCGAGACATCAAACATGTCACAAACTGGGGGATACTCGTCGAGGTATTGGTATGGCGGTTTACAGCGTGCGGCGTCCAACGCGCCCATTATAAGAAAGTGTCAGAAAGCAGGGCAGTTAGCGGCGGCATGAAGTAATGGGTGTAAACTGACCCGTCTCCTTCATAGTGGGAACGTGGTTTTCTGGCATTTACGCACGATCCCACTTCTCCATCACTCAATCATTCCCACTTTCTACGATATCAGGGTGCGTTCAAATGACTTGTATAAATAGGTTCTACCTATTTCAACCAAAGGGAAACAGTTTTGGTTAACAAGAACACAATATCCAGAAAACACAAAAGAACTGATAGCTTACATTCCGCAAGCCAGTTCCATATTCTGATACAAGTCATAAAATAGCCACACCTTCAAAATTAACCATTCTGATCTCAAAATCTTCTTTGCTTCCCTCCCTAACACCAACCCTTCTCCTTCACTTAGTGACCGAGGTAAGACTGGAACGGCCATTTCTTGGTTTAGGCCAGGATTATATAGATTGATCTCTCAAATATAAAGTACTCCCATGTAGTGCATCTTTTTAAGGTTTATATTTGTTTCTCATCGACACACCCACATTTACCAAAACTAGCAGAAACAGTTTTTACCCACAAACAGTTGGCGACCACAGTGGGAGATTAATCTCTCGGTTGTAATATTAAATTCAATTCTAAATTTCATTTCCATCCCAATTGGTCTTACGCTTAATTAAATCATTAACTAAAACTCATTTCAACCAAAGATTCCAATTTCTCAGATGTATCCTGGTCATTCGAACCTTGAAAAAGCAATGAACAGCCAGAAGCCAACCACCATGGAAGGCGTGATAAGAATGCTACAAGATATGGCTGCAAACCAAGTCGATATTATCAGACGGAAAAACGTGGCGCTTCGTAGCCTGAAGAGTATGATAAGTCTATTGTGGAAAGAATCAGCGGTGTGGATGGGGAAAAACGAGTCACTGGTTTTTAATGGAATGAGGGAATCATCGTGCGATGGAGATTCCTCGAACCGACCAAACTGCTCAACCTCACACAGATGCATTGCAAAGGGAGTGCTTAGATTCGAGAGATCGATCTGTAGGACTCCGTCCTAAACCAAGTCAATGGCCGTTCCAGAGTCGATTCGGTCGCAAAGAGGGAGATAGGTTGATCGGTAGGAGGGAAGCTGAAAATTATGTGCGATCAATGATGATCAAGGATTGTGGATGTGTTGAAGGTTTCTGCAATAATAGTGAACTGATGAGTTCGAATAAGTTCAGGTATATTGACGAATTCTTTAGAGTAGTTACTCGAGAAATTCTATGTTGACAATTGCTGATAGCTAGTGATCAGTCGTTGTCCTCAATCATGGATTCAGAGACTTATTTATATTGTCAGAGTCGTGAACACCTTGATCCCTATAAGTGTGATGGTTTCTTGAGTGAAAGAGTGGGAAAGTGGGAGATCGTGGTGAAAACAGTTCCAGATTGTGCGGAGACTTGGTTGATCATTCACCCACTACTTTGCTAACTCCTTCAACTGTTGACATGACTTACTCACATTTCTCGTAGTGGATGAATCCATGTGATGTAGGCCGCCAGACCAAAACCCTAATTGATATCCCCCAATTTGACGTGATTGACGTCTCACGAATCGTGGAGTCTGCATGACAGACATGTATTAATTTGTCAGTTGTTGACTGATTAGACATTGAGTCTAGGTTTTGTTGAATCGAGCATGATTGACGAATGCTTAGAGATTCATGAATTTTAATATTGCTCGTCTGAGCGAATATTATAAATTTAACGAGCTGTTGAATATTGATGAGTTACTGAATATATATGGATTATTCGAGCAACTAATCAAGTATTGCTCGATTTGACGAGTTATGATTAATTACTGAATATTGATAGTTGGATCAATATTCGATCAACTGAGCAAGTATTAATCAATTCGACGAAATTATGATAAATTACTGAATATTTATAGTTGTATCAATATTCGAGCAACTGAGCAAGTATTGCTCAATTCGACGAATCACTGAATATTGATAGTTGGATCAATATTCGAGCAATTGAGAAAGTATTGCTCAATTTGACGAATTACTGATAAATTACTGAATATTGATAGTGGATCAATATTCGAGCAACTGAGCAAGTATTGCTCATTTCGACGAATTATTTATTTATTGGTGATGTGACCCAATAAAATATTAATTAAAATATTGGTAGATTAACGAATATTATATAATTAATCCGTGTGTTGTTTGTTGGATCAACATAAATTTATTTAGTGTTTGAACTTTCTCAGAATGATGATTCGTTGAGCGTTTGTTCGAAAACCCTAATTTTGAGCAATTGCTCATTAGTTGACGAATTGCTGAAAAATAAGTCATGAGCGAAGGAGGGGACGACCACATGGGACTATGGACGTCCATGTGATGCCCAATTTCTCGAGTGAGAGTATACTAGGGTCCTGGGTTGACCGGTTGGTGAAGGAATGACGATTAAATGTTGGTTTCATCATTTATTGAAATAGTGCTCGATTGAGCATTAGGTGATAAAAACCTAATTATAGAAAAGTGAGGGACCAACCAAGGTGGCATGAGACCGGCCCTTGGTGGTCATGGGACCGCTGATGGGCGTTTGCGCAAACTCTGAGTTAGTTGTGAAGAGTTTGGACCCAATATGAGCGATTGCACAAATTAGGTCAAAAGTGTGAAAACGTGTGGGACCGGCTTGTTGCAATCCTTAGAGCCTCCCTTGGTCGGTCAAGGGAGAATTCCCGTGTCTCAGTTATGAGAGTTTCATCATTTTCTGATGTGCGTTTGAGCAATATTTCGGATTTCCATAAGCGTTCGATCTTTGCCTGAAATCCTCGATTTTGCTCAAATGAGCAAGTATGCTCGTTTGATCAATATTTTGTGAATATTAAAGTAATAATATTTTAATATATTTTTCGTGGGTAGCCTAGTCGGTCGTGTGACCATGTTGACTTTTGGCGTTTTCATGGTTTGCGCAATATTTGAGAAAATATGGAGAAACCATGATTTTTTTAAAACTGGGGAGTTTCACAAGATGAGAAAAATAAAAATTTATGAAAGATTAGGGATTTCAAGGTGTGGGACCGGCCACGGCTAGCGCATGGCCGGCCGGCTATGTTGCCCGGTCCCGCAACACCTTTCCCTATTTTTTATTATTATTTTTCGTGAAACTACACAAAATTTGGGAAACCACAAAATATGGAGAAACCATGAGTTTTGCTCAAACAAGGAAAGTTGTTGAGATGGAGGAGTCTTCATGAGTTTATGAAAACAACAAAAATAAGGAAAAATAATGGAGGAAGCATGGGACCGGATAGGGCATGGCCGGCCGGCCGGTGGGCCCGGCCCATTGGCGCTTCTCCATTATTTTAATATTATTATTTTTTCTCTCCTGTATTGTGCGATATTCCTCATTTGTCCATATTTTGGATGCGCGTTCGCGCATTTGGGTACTCGTTCGTGCATCATTGTCGAGTACACTTTCACTATTTAATGGGGCTTATTCAGTGGTAGTCCAGATGCCCGATTGTGGAGTATTTATTACTAATTTATGAAATTCAGTGGAGAATGATTCATGAAACTGAGTAATAAAAGTGAGTAGTTTTTAATTATCAATTCATAGGATCAGCCGTGGATTCGATCATGAAATCGGAGTAATACATTTATCTATTACCATTTCGATCATGAAATAGGAGTAACGAGATAAGATAGATTATCTTCTAGGAATTCAGTGGTGATGTCACGACAAAATTTAATCTCTTGCATATATAGTCAGTGAATCAGCGAGTATTGCCGATGTCCTGAAGACGTTATTGCTCTCAATCTTACGGAGAACCATCTGTATCTATACACGACCTCTCTCATGTAGTCAGGGAACAGTGAGTATCACCGACATCCTGAAGGCGTTATTGCTCTCAATCTACGGAGAACCGCCTAATTATGTTATTCTACATAGAGGTCACGACAAAATGCCAGGGATCGAACGCTCAGGTAGTGGAGGCTTTTCGAAAGGCATATTCACCATGGCTTCGTAAAATATGAATTGTCGCTTGTCTAAAAGCCGTGTCAGAAACATGCATCATGATTTTACGGTTTTGCCCTTTGATGAAAATCCACCATGTACAAGCGGGTACCTGTCAGAAGGATCTCACCAATTTCAAGGATAATACGAAGGACGTTCAGTCTTTGGCTAAGGCTCATACTCCTACCAATGAAGACGCAGAAAGATCAAATATCCATTTCATACAAGAGCAGAAGAGCAACCAATTGAATTCTGTCGACGACAGGGAGCTAAGCCAGTTTCATAAGACCAAGGAAGGAGACTTTCCAGGTGTGCCACAGCATCTACAGGACAAGGGTAAAGATCCAGCCTATAAAGATTTTTTGAAAATTTTTTATCTCCAAACTCTCACGGAGGTTCAAAGAGTCGTCCAAAAGTCTGCATCCATGACTACTTTACTTACGAGAAATGCGCAGGTAGAAATGGAAATCTGCCAAGACGCTTATGGGAACGATCAATACCCAGCCCAGCAATCTCATGTTGTCGCTACTGACACAGGACCCTCAAGAGAATTTACCCTTCAGCAATATGGTGGAAGTAAACGACCCGCTCATGAATCCATGATCGCTCAATCATCAATTCCCCCCTCGAAAAGAGCTTTATACCAAAACCCACCAGAACTCACACCACAACCGATGATGCAAGAGAAGCAAGAACAAGAATATCCACGCTTCCCGTTGCCTGTTAACAGAGTCCTGGAGTTACTGAAAATTTAGGTGCAATAGGGGATGGTCCAATTACCCTCAGTATGGCGCCTACCAACTAATCAAGAGATGCTAGATTCAAGATATTGCCATTATCATAAGTTCATCCATCATCCTACCAGTGAATGCAATGCTCTGAAGCGCATTGTCCAATGAAAGATAGATTCAGGGGAATTGCGCCTGGGGACTAGAGACTCTCCTCCTTGCCGCAGATCGCTACATGGATAATAAAGGAAGACTGGGGACTTCTCGCGGCCGGGAGAGTGTCACGCAATAAATTTAGATTTACATCCTGAAAATTCAGTTTATTGGAAGACCCTTAAGTGGGTAAGTTTTGTTGAACATTGTTTGCACAACTCACGTTTTGAATATGCTAGAAATATGACACATGTGTCAGTTCCATATTGACAAAAAAAAATCCAATAACCTAATTGTTCTAAGATTTCATACCATTCCCATATTTTTCCCCTTTTCATGCAATACTTGTCGTTCTTCCAAAAATGGTTGCACTACCTTTATTCAGGATTTGGATCCTAACATATATGTTGATTTAAGTACCATTACTTTCAAAAAATTTACTACTCACAAAACCGTCCCAAAAATAAGTCAATTCAGAAAATCCTTATAAAGCAACCATTTATCAATCCAAAAAAATGAGAATCAAACCATAAAGAGGCGTATTTTTCCTTTCCAAAAAAAAAAAACCTAAGAGAAGGAAGTTCAGAAAAATAAAAGACATTCAAGGGAAATCATCCAACAACGGATTGTTCTTCTTGGAGAAAACATCCTTCATGATTTGAAGAGCCGCCTGTTTCAGTTTCAACTCTTGAGACAACTTTTCGATTTCTGCTTCCTGTTGATGGATCAAATCCGCGGAGGGACCTTCGACCGCTTCATCCTGTAACTTTTGGATCTTGGAAAATCCTTCACAGAACCAAGAGGCGTTAAACCCTAAGTCTACGCACACATCTCGGTGGAACTTCCATCTTGAGACTACATCTCTAAAAATAGTGTGGCCAGTCACATTGCACATTCCTGAATTGAAGATAAGGCTTCTTCCACATGCTTGACCAACGCAAATCGGCTAGTTATCTTTTTGTTTGTGGTGATATGTCCATACCTTTCCCATATTTTGGTATACAGCTCCTCATATTTAACTGGTACACTGAAGCCTCTGATCACCACGTGACCTTCAAAAGGAGCCAAAACTGGAGGGTCGAAAGCCACGCCTGCAGCAGAATCTGCAACTAGCAAAGGTACCTTGGCAACGATGGCGCCCGCAGCCACGGAAGCGCTTTCCGCCATTTGCGTCGCAACAACGTCTTCACCACGATAAACCTCCATCTCCGGATTACTAGCGGGTACGACTTCCATGATTCAAGACGAAGCTACATCTTCACTATAACGAAGCTCCATCTCAGGGTTATTTCCAAGAATGGTTTCTTCCTGTGATATCACCGATTGAGTATTTATTCTGAATAAATAAATAAGCCCCAAAAAAAATGTGTGGAAAACTCACTGACTCATTTGTGGGCCCATTGGAAGAAGACTCGTTGCTATATTCAGAAGTGCTCTTCTCGCCACCGGATCTCGAGATTTCTTCCTCTTCGGATTCTTCTTCAAGAGACTCAGTGTCGCCGGCCCCTTCCTTAAGATGCTTCATTTTATGGCCACGTGCAAGTCTGGCGAAAGCATTCGTAACACCGAGACCCTGAGTTAAAATAAGAAGAGATTTTTGGTGACAACTAAAATTGTTTTGCACAAAATCGGCCAAAACAGTAAGGAAATCATACGTACTTGCATGTTGGAAGAACTAAGGTCACGAGAGCCATCGAATCCGACTGGAAGCCACCAGCACAAAGTTTTGATCTTTGATCCATTTTATGGGGACTGTTCCCATTTGAACTAGGAGATTTCCGCTTAATCGGAGAAGACCCCCTCAACAAGGGGTGCTTTGCTAAAATCTTAGAGGAGGGTTTGCCGCGTGGATTTTTCACAATATTCTGCACGAATTGATGAATATCGAGAAACTTATCCCGCCAAAAGACAATATATTTGGGAGTCGTCACCGGTCTTCATTCTGTGATCAAGAAGGGAAGGCTTTTATCTGGTGCAAAGACGTTGTTATCAAGAACGGCGGGTAGCAATTCATCTGGAGATGTCAGTGGGCGGCAGAATGGGACTCCCTGATCAAAGTTCATATATCGATCAGCCCTATCAATGTTGTAAGGAACTACTTCACAAGACCCTCTGAAAAAAGATGGCGCATACCCAGGTATGCAGCTTCGCAAGAACACAGTTTCTCCAATGTTCATATTCTCGTCGGTAGAATTCAATGTCACGTTCGAGGCGGAAGAAAAAGTGTCTGGTTGAACTATGGAGGCGTGGACAGATCCCAAAGACGAAAGTTAACTGCATGCGTGTTGTCAAGAAAATCAATGAGCTTTGAGCCAGGTCTTGGACGCCTCTCCAACCAACGAAGTATCCCAGAGCCGCCATATGTATCAGGAAATGAATTTTTCGGGTTAGGAGCGTAATTTTTGAAATGCTCCCACAACCATGCTTGGAGAAAGGCGAAATGGGCGTACGAGTCTACTTTAATATACCCATTAGAGATATACATATCCGCTTCTATGTGATCTAGATGGGTGTACAAAGAGCCAAGGAACAAACTGCCGATGGGAGAGAAATGCCTTTCGCTAATTTCATAGCGAATTTGATGAGTTTCTGCCTTATCTTATACTTTCCAGATCCATCATCAATAATGTCTCTGGATAACCACTGTGCTAAAAATGCAACAACATGGAGTGTATCATTCAGCACCTCATCCGACTCCGGCTCATCAGGGAACCATTTTGACACCCACCAGTTATAGAAGCACTTTTCCTCATAATCCTTCCGAACATATCCTGTTGCTTTCGTGACCAAAGTGGCATGCATTTCTTCTTATTCCTTAGACAAGATGACGTCAATATTCCCAATTATTATAAGACTCAATAGAATATCTACGCTTTCCAAAGAAATGGTCATCTCACCCCATCTACATATAGACGAGTGATTTTCCGTACACAATCTGGAGATGAAAGTAATCAAACCTGCAGCATCTTTTCTGATTTGAAGTGTCGCAGATGCCATGACAGAATTCATGATTTGCGCCCCAGCCAGATTAGCCATTATTTCATCCATTTATCATAAGAGCGTAATGGACTATGACAGATTTTGAAGTCTATGGGAGAGGCCAGATACTCTTTCTTCTGAAGGAAAAACCTCATTATACGCCCTGGATAGACTGATTGGACTCCTCCTTCATTCTTTGAATCAGTCAAAAGGGTTTCCACGTATTTGGGATGGGTCCTCGTAACTGTAACAAATTTTAAAAAGAACTCATCATCCGTGTTCGGCTTGGAGTTGTTACCATTTCTCGACGCGGCGGAAGAACTGCTTTCAGGTGCCATCTTAACAAAATTCCTTATGCTGCTTTCACTTTCGAAGTAATTACAACAGGGCAAAAAAGGAAAAGTTACTACTTCGAAGAAAACAATGCATGGAAATTTTCTCAAAATCTGGGTACAATAATCGAGAGGCAATAACAAATTTTCTACGGAAAATTTCTTCTTTGACCACATGTTATAGTACTCATGTCCAAAAGTAATGGGGATTGATGCTTGCTCAACGAGATATATGTGATGTCGCCGGAAATATGCTCTTGGCCAAAACCATACAATGCCGCAGGAAGTATGCTCTCGGTTATATCACGCTTTGCCGCGGGAGTTGTGCTCATGGACAAAAGGAAACCCTACGGCTAGGTTTTATGGAGAAAGGAGCAGACGGAGTCGTCCGCCCGTACATGCTTGCCTAACATAATGATTGGTTTCGTTGTTGTTCATGTTGTGACTATCGAAGAGGAATCATTCATATTGAAGTATTTTTATAAGTTCATGGAGGTCATGCCTATGTCTAGGGTTTACACCAACATAGAAGAGAAAACAAAAGAATGAACTTTGGAATACACACCTGAAATATGCTCGCCTGCATTTACTACTGTTGTTCCTTCCACCGAGCACGAACAATGCACCTTTGTTGATAACACAAAGACGTGGAAACAAAGACGACGATTCAAATAATAAATAAGGGAAGCAATGCCTTTTACATGCGTAGAGCTTTTGGAGTTTGAGTGAAAGAAGGTTTCTTTCTTGGGCCATGCACGGAAGAAAGTAGATGGGCCCGCGGTGTCGACATTCCATGGCGCCAATTTCCACGGCCAGGCCAGCACCACGCTCCGTGCCATCAGCGCCATAGGCAATCCAGCACCACGCTCCATGCCACCAGCACTATAGCCGATCCGGAAGTACGCCAACTTCCCAAGCCGCCAGCACAAGGACCATAGACCAATCGTGCCTCTTGCCAAGGTCAGTCGAATTCTCTCTGGCAATCTCCACATGTTTTTCCTTCTTGGTGTCACCCATGTTTGTCACCATCTCATGCTTACCACGCAACAATGTCACTGTTACGAGCGAAGCAGGAGACTTAATGTTGATGGTGGTTTTTAGTTCAGGGTTAAAATTGTAAACCTTGCGTTTAATATGTCGTCACTCTGCAAAGAAACGTGATGAGTGTTCAACCTCTTCACTGGCGCATTTATTGAGCAACTCAATATTTTCTTATGAAATTTACCCAGAATGGTGCATGTAGCAACAATCCCAGATATTCTGTAAATTTAAGCAACTTGCGTTGCCTGCATTATAAGTTTCTTTGAATACTTTTTGTGCTATGTTCCCCGGCCGAACCTTTAACATTGATATGGCATGACAATTTGTGTTCATTGGCAGCAGAGTAGCACGGATTTCCAAGTGTCGAGGTTAAGGTCCTTCCATAAAAGTACTCAATTAGAAAGCATACGGCTCTGTGGCAATAAACTTAAAGAACTCTGTGTCAACACATAGAATTCAATCAATATTGTGATAATTCACAAGATTCAAATATTACCCTGATTAATTTGCAGAAATTAGGGTTTTGCGCCTTGCGCAATATATTAGACCCTGTTGGTCAAAATTAAGCTTAGGCGAACTAAGAAATTAATCCGCCATGGATTAGTAGGTGCAAAATCCTACCCAAAATCAGAAAATAAGAAAGAAAAAGGAGAAGCGGAATAGGAGCATTACCAAAGGGAGGTGTGGCCATGCCTTAGGCCAGCCGGCGCCATTTGCAATTGGCCACGCCCCATATTGCCCGGCAGGCCTTATTTCCCCGTCGACCAATCAGGTCGCCTTAAACTCGCAACACGTTGGATGGGACCATACTTGCCGGCCCTATTTCCCTTCGATAAAATCAGGTCGCTTTAAATCTACCACACGCACACTAGAAGTGTGCCCACGCCCATGCTTGGACGGCCCCTCTTATATTAACCAATCTGGTTTCTCAAAACTTGCCACAGTGTTAAAAAGGGGGGGGGGGGGAACTGCGCCAGATGGTCACAAAGCCAATTCGCTTTCCAAAAACCGCGCCAACATGCCAAACGTGCCATGTTGCGCCAATAAGTTGAACGACATGCCAACATGCCACTCCGCCACGCCAAACATGCCACTTTGTGGCAGCATGCCAAAATATGCCAAGGTGTCGTAAATAGCGCCCTACATGCTAACCTACCTCATGTTCGTGGCCAACGCCATGATGTGCTTAAATTATAGTTTTCTAGTCAGAAGCACGACTATGCTTTAGGCGCATTAACCAAAACCCTAATTTCTAGTCGTGGCTCAAATCACGCCACTTTGGCCCCCACAACATGCAACGAGCCATGCGGGACCCAGGAAACCCTAGGAATGGCTCCATATCATAGCCACTCTTAGCAACTCTTGCACCTGTGGCCGTTTCCACATTATGGCCTTACTGTAGTTCCTTTGGCATGACTATGGCGCCGTTTGCACAAAAAGCGTCACCATGCCGCGGCCGCATGCCACACGCACTAATTAGGGTTTCGGCATGACAAATCCTAATTTAGGCGAAGTTGCTACGCCAACCAAGCCAAATCATGCTACCCAGAGCATTGGGATTGATGTGGAAACTAGAACTAATGTTTCCAAGCCATATTTGGGTCTAACACCAATATGCCAAAATCTAGCGTCCATGGCTACGCCAGCCGCTGCTTGCACCAACGTGCCACTGGCATGCGCTAATTATGCCAACCATGCCATTGTGTCACTAGCATGCGCTAAATATGTCACTACGCCATTGGCATGTACCAGTGACGCCACTGCGCTATTATTAGGCGCCAACATAATGTGGCCATAATCAATGGCAACCTTTCTCATGAGTTACAATCTCAGCCGTCCAAATTCTCCACATAATTGACAGGCCTTTGGAAAATCTTAGGTAACCATCCAAGAAAAACCTAATAGCGCCACATGTTATTCTCCTGCGGCAAGTCTCTTGACTTTGACTTGCCACACATAGTAATTTGCTACACTTTTCCACGAAAACACTCGAGACATCAAACATGTCACAAACTGGGGGATACTCATCAGGGTATTGGTCTGGCGGTTTACAACGTGCGGCGTGCAACATTCCCACTTTCTACGAGATCAGGGTGCGTTCAATATGACTTGTATAAATAGGTTCTACCTATTTCAACCAAAGGGCAACAATTTTGGTTAACAACAACATAGTATCCAGAAAACACAAAAGAACCGATAGCTTACATTCCGCAAGCCAGTTCCATATTATGATACAAGTCATAAAATAGCCACACCTTCAGAATTAACCATTCGGATCTCAACACCTTCTTTGCTTTCCTCCCTAAGACCAACCCCTCTCCTTTACTTTGTGACCTAAGCAAGACTGGAACGACCATTTCTTGGTTTAGGCCAGGATTGTACATATTGATCTCTCGAATCTAAAGTACACCCGTGCAGTGTATTTGTTTAAGGTTTATATTTGTTTTTCATCCACATACCCACATTTACCAAAACTAGCAGAAACAGATTTTACCCACAAATAATTAGCGACCACAGTGGGAGATTAATCTCTCGGTCGCAATATCAAATTCAATTCTCAATTTCATTTCCATCCCAATTGGTCTTAGGCTTAATCTAATCATTAACTAAAACTCATTTCAGTCAAAGATTTCAATTTCCCAGATGTATCCTGGTCATTCGAACCTTTCAAAAGCAATGAACAGCCAGAAGCCAACCACCATGGAAGGCGTGATAAGAATGCTAGAAGATATGGATGCAAACCAAGTCGATATTATCATACGGCAAAAAGAGGCGCTTCGTAGCCTGAAGAGTATGATAAGTCGATTGTGGAAAGAATCAGCGGGTACCTGTCACAAGGATCTCACCAATTTCAAGGATAATACGAAGGACGTTCAGTCTTTGGCTAAGGCTCTTACTCCAACCAATGAAGACGCAGACAGATCACGTAGCCATGTCTTACAAGAGCATAAGAGCATCCAATTGGAATTCTGCCTACGACAGGGAGCTAAGACAGTTTCATAAGACCAAGGAATGAGACTTTACAGGTGTGCCACAGCGTATACAAG
Organism: Papaver somniferum; assembly: GCF_003573695.1. Taxonomy (NCBI): domain Eukaryota; kingdom Viridiplantae; phylum Streptophyta; class Magnoliopsida; order Ranunculales; family Papaveraceae; genus Papaver; species Papaver somniferum. Next base: position 10,796,820 of record NW_020628818.1, on the reverse strand, counting down.
ACAAGGGTAAAGAGCCAGCCTATGAAGCTTTGTTGGAAAACATTTATCTCCAAACTCTCGCGGAGGTTCAAAGAGTCGTCCAACAGTCTGCATCCATGACTGCTTTACTTACGAGAGAGGCGCCAGAAGAAGGGGAAATACTCCAAGACGCTTATGGGAACGATCAATACCCAGCCCAGCAATCTCATGTCACCACCACTGACACAGGCCCCTCAAGAGAAATTACCCTTCAACAATATGGTGGAAGTAAACGGCCCTCTCATGAATCCATGATCGCTCAATCATCAATTCCCCCCTCGAAAAGAGCTTTATACCAAAACCCACCAGAACTCCCACCACAGCCGATGATGCAAGAGAAGCCAGAACCAGAATATCCATGCTTCCCGTTGCCTGTCAACAGAGTCCTGAAGTTACTGGAAATTTGGGTGCAAGAGTGGGTGGTCCAACTACCCTTGGTATGGCGCCCACCAACTAATCAAGAGATGCTAGATTCAAGATATTGCCATTATCAAATGTTCATCCATCATCCTACCCATGAATGCAATGCTCTGAAGCACATTTTCCAAAGAAAGATAAATTCAGGGGAATTGCGCATGGGGACTAGAGACTCTCCGCCTTGCCTCAGATCGACGTAAATGTGATACATGGATAATAAAGGAAGACTGGGGAATTCTCGCGGCCGGGACAGTGTCACGCAATAAATTTAGATTTACATCCTGAAAATTCAGTTTATTGGAAGACCCTTAAGTGGGTAAGTTTTGTTGAACATTGTTTGCACAACTCACGTTTTGAATATGCTAGAAATATGACAATGTGTCAGTTCCATATTGACAACAAAATCCAATAACCTAATTGTTCTAAGATTTCATACCATTCCCATATTTTTCCCCTTTTCATGCAATACTTGTCGTTCTTCCAAAAATGGTTGCACTACCTTTATTCAGGATTTGGATCCTAACATATATGTTGATTTAAGTACCATTACTTTCAAAAAATTTATTACTCACAAAACCGTCCCAAAAATAAGTCAATTCAGAAAATCCTTATAAAGCAACCATTTATCAATCCAAAAAAATGAGAATCAAACCATAAAGAGGCGTATTTTTCCTTTAAAAAAAAAAAACCTAAGAGAAGGAAGTTCAGAAAAATAAAAGACATTCAAGGGAAATCATCCAACAACGGATTGTTCTTCTTGGAGAAAACATCCTTCATGCTTTGAAGAGCCGCCTGTTTCAGTTTCAACTCTTGAGACAACTTTTCGATTTTTGCTTCCTGTTGATGGATCAAATCCGCGGAGGGACCTTCGACCGCTTCATCCTGTAACTTTTGGATCTTGGAAAATACTTCACAGAACCAAGAGGCGTTAAACCCTAAGTCTACGCACACATCTCGGTGGAACTTCCATCTTGAGACTACATCTCTAAAAACAGTGTGGCCAGTCACATTGCACATTCCTGAATTGAAGATAAGGCTTCTTCCACACGCTTGACCAACGCAAATCGGCTAGTTATCTTTTTGTTTGTGGCGATATGTCCATACCTTTCCCATATTTTGGTATACAGCTCCTCATATTTAACTGGTACACTGAAGCCTCTGATCACCACGTGACCTTCAAAAGGAGCCAAAACTGGAGGGTCGAAAGCCACGCATGCAGCAGAATCCACAACTAGCAAAGGTTCCTTGGCAACGATGGCGCCCGCAGCTACGGAAGCGCTTTCCGTCATTTGCGACGCAGCAACGTCTTCACCATAATCAACCTCCATCTCCGGATTACTAGCGGGTACGGTTTCCATGATTTGAGACGAAGCTACATCTTCACTATGACGAATCTCCATCTCAGGGTTATTTCCAAGAATGGTTTTGTAACACCCCGTGTTTTTAGCATGGAGCATGCTAAAAGATGCGTCATTTTCTTGTGATGAAGCTTCATCCAAAGCTTCTTTGCATAGTGAGATGCATTTGGCCAGGAGACATATTAGGTGCCAAGAAAGGAACATCAAGTAGGAATATTGGATAAGGCCAATATGGCATTAGTTGGAAGCTACATTGGCCAAGAGCCAATATTGCATCAAATGATGCATTAGGCCAGTTGGGTAAATGGCCTTAAGAATGTACAGCCAACATGGCTGGACATCGAGTCGGCATTGGCAGTGAATATCCATCTTGGCCGGTCATCCAGAAATTCATGGCAACGACCATGAATAGTGAAGCAGGCATGTCATTTTGGTCCCCTTTCCATACTTGTAGAAATTCCATTAAGACATATATATGGAGGGGTACTTGGTTGAAGGTGCATATACAGACCATGCACCAAGTGAGATAGCCTTAGAAATGTACAACCATCACGGCTGGACAATGGATGGAGTGGCCTAGGGCCAAAGACGGAAGTACAGACATCACGTCCCTTCACGGGACCTGGCTCAGGAAATGTTCAGCCGTCATGGCCGGACATTGAAACTGGCATGTGAGCCAGAACTGAATGTATAGACATTACGGCCGTACATCGCAGTTGGCCAGGGTGGTAAGGTGTAGCCATCACGGCCTGGGGATTTGATGAATGATTTTTGCTCCCCCAATTAGAGTTATAAAAATGTCAAATTAACATATATAGGGAGGGATAGTTGGTTGAAGGTGCACATGCGGGCTATGTACCAAGTAAGCTTCACAACTTAGCAAGAACGGTATGAATGATGTGTAAGCCTCATTCTTAGTTGTGTAGCCTTAAGAATGGAGCATATGATGTTGAGGCATCGTTATGCCATTCCATGGACTCGATGATGCATCACTTGGATGTATTTGACGGAACGGCCTATACGGACTAGGCCATTACCATTATTGCTTAGCCACGGCTTAGGAAACGAGTTGGTTTAAGTTGCTTGTCCCTTCGATGATGAACTACGGTCTGTGCTTGATCCCTTTAGAGTATGGAAGGGTACGTAGGCAGCCGCAATGAGTTGCAGCATTGCCGGTCCTGCACGTTAGCCCCTCATATTATCTAAGCTCGGTAGCTCGATGCGAGAGATGATTGCGGCCAGACTTGATGAGGAATGTTGCATGCCATCAAGTGGATGCTCATACTTCCTATCAAGCTACGAAGAGTCGGTAAGCGGAGTAAGGAAATGGCAATATGCTTAGTGCGGTCTATGCCTAAGTCCAAGGCGTATTCCTTATGCCTGGACATGACTCGGGAGTTGACGGTGGCTCATCTAGATAGGAAATTTAGTGATGCATTCCCCACGTTGAGGAAAATCCATTGATGCATGCAATATGCATTGGCTATGGCCTTATGGCCTTACACCCTTTAGCGGACCAGGGTGAGTTTGGAACGGTGTGGAAGCTAAGTTAGCTGCATAGTGCACCACGAGCATACTTGCAAGGGCATATGGACGTGCATTTTCCTGGGGATGATTCCCGGATCGTAGCTTCATCATGGCGCATCGGGGAAGTTACGGCCTGCGGGGCAATGCGTCAAAGGCGTAATTTTCCGGTCCACCACAGGTTTCTTCCTGTGATATCACCCATTGAGTATTTATTACGAATAAATAAATAATCCCAAAAAAAAATATGTGGAAAACTCACCGACTCATTTTTGGGCCCACTGGAAGAAGACTCGTTGCTATATTTAGAAGTGCTCTTCTCTCTACCGGATCTCGAGCTTTCTTCCTCTTCGGATTCTTCTTCAAGAGACTCATTGTTGCCGGCCCCTTCCTCAAGAGGCGCCATTTTCTAACCACGTGGAAGTCTGGCGAAAGCATTCGTGGCGCCGAGACCCTGAGTTAAAAGAAGAAGAGATGTTTGGTGACGACAAAAAAAATTTTGCACAAAATCGGCCAAAACAGTAAGTAAATCATACGTACTTGCATGTTGGAAGAACAAAAGGTCACGACAGCCGTTGAATCCAATCGGAAGCCACCTGCACGACTGTTTGATCTTTGCTCCCTTTTCTGGGGAATGTTCCCATTTGAAATAGGAGATTTCCGCTTAATCGGAGAAGGCTCCCTCAACAAGGGGTGCTTTGCTAAAATCTTAAAGAAGGGTTTGCCGCGTGGATTTGTCACAACATCCTGCACGAATTGATGAATAGCGAGAAACTCATCCTTCCAAAAGATATTATATTTTGGAGTCGTCACCGGTATTCGTTCTGAGAGCAAGAAGGGAAGGCTTTTATCTGGTGCAAAGACGTTGTTATCAAGAATAGCGGGTAGAAATTCATCTGGAGCTGTCAGTGGGCGGCGGAATGGGACTTCCTGATCAAAGCCCATATGCCGAGAAGCCCTGTCAATGTTGTAAGGAACTACTTCACAAGACCCTCTGAAAAAAGATGGCACATACCCAGGTATGCAGCTTCACAAGAACACAGTTTTTCCAATGCTCATATTCTCGTCGGCAGAATGCAATGTCACGTTCGAGGCGGAAGCAAAAGTGTCTGGTTGAACTATGGAGGCGTGCACCGGAGCCCTAGGATGAAATTTAACTTCATGCGCGTTGTCAAGAAAATCAATGAGCTTTGAGCCAGGTCTTGGATACCTCTCCAACCAACGAAGTATCCTAGAGCCGCCATATATATCAGGAAATGAATTTTTCGGGTTAGGAGCGTAATTTTTGAAATGCTCCCACAACCATGTTTGGAGAAAGGCGACATGGATGTACGAGTCTACTTTCATATACCCATTAGAGATATACATGTCCGTTGCTAAGTGATCCAGATGGATGTACAAAGATCCAAGGAACAAACTGCCTATGGGAAGAGCAATGCCTTTCGCTAATTTGATAGCGAATTTGATGAGTTTCTGCCTTATCTTCTTTTTGCCAGAGACATCATCAGTAATGTCTCTGGATAACCCCAGAGCTAAAAATGCAACAACATGGAGTGTATCATCCAGCACCTGATCCGACTCCGGCTCATCAGGGAACCATTCAGACACCCACCAGTTATAGAAGCACTTTTCCTCATAATCCTTCCGAACATATCTTGTTGCTTTCGTGACCAAAGTGGAATGCATTTCTTCTTATTCCTCAGACAAGATGACGTCAAGATTCCCAATTATTGGAAGACTCAACAGAACGGCTACGCTTTCCAAAGAAATGGTCATCTCACCCCATCTACATATAGTCGTGTGAGTTTCCAGACACCATCTGGAGATGAAAGTAATCAAACCTGCAGCATCTTTTCTTATTTGAAGTGTCACAGATGCCATGACAACATTCATGATTTGCGCCCCATCCAGATTACCCCTTACATGGTCTTAGCTTATCATGAATTTCATCCATTTATCATAAGAGCGCAATGGACTATGACAGATTTTGAAGTCTATGGGAGAGGCCGGATACTCTTTTTTTCTGAAGGAAAAACCTCATTATACGCCCTGGATAGACTGATTGGACTCCTCCTTCATTCTTTGAATCAGTCAGAAGGGTTGCCACATATTTGGGATGGGTCCTCATAACTGTAACATATTTTATAAAGAACTCATCATCCGTGTTCGGCTTGGAGTTGTTAGCATTTCTCGACACGGAGGCAGAACTGCTTTCAGGTGACATCTTAACAAAATTCCTTATGCTGCTTTTACTTTCGAAGTAATTACAACGGAGCAAAAACGGAAAAATTACTACTTCGAAGAAAACCATGGATGGAGATTTTCTCAAAATCTGGGTACAATAATCGAGAGGCAAGAACAAATTTTCTACGAGAAATTTCTTCTTTGGCCACATGTTATAGCACTCATGTCCAAAAGGAATGGGTACTGATGCTTGCTCAACGACATATATGTGATGTCGCGGGACATATTCTCTTGGACAAAACCATACAATGCCACAGGAATTATGCTCTCGGCCATATGACGCTTTTCCGCGGGAGTTGTGCTCATGGATAAAAGAAAACCCTACGGCTAGGTTTTTTGGAGAAAGGAGCAGATGGAGTCGTCCGCCCGTACATGCTTGCCTAACATAATGATTGGTTTCGTTATGGTTCATGTTGTGACTAACGCTAATACAATACTATAAGCGAACATGAATTATTCATATTGAATTATTTTTACAAGTTCATGGAGGTCATGCCTATGGATAGGGTTTACACCAACACAAAAGAGCAAACAAAATAAGGAACGTTGGAATACACACCTGAAACATGCTCGCCTGCTTTTACAGATGTTGTTCCTTCCATCGAGAACGAATAATGCACCTTTGTTGCTAACAAAAAGACGTGGAGACAAAGCCGACGATACAAAGAATAAAGAAGGGGAACAATGCCTTTTATATGCGTAGCGGTTTTGGAGTTTGAGTGGAAGAAGGTTTCCCTTTTGCTCCATGCATGGAAGAAAGCAGTTGGGCCCGCGGTGTCGACGCTCATGGCGCCAATTTCCACGAACAAGCCAGCACCACGCTCCATGCCACCAGCGCTATAACCGAGCCGGAAGTACGCCAATGTCCCAAGCCGCCAGCGCAAGGACCATAGACCACTCGTGCCTCTTCCCAAGGTCAGTCGAATTCTCTCTGGCAATCTCCGCATGTTTTTCCTTCTTGGTTTCATCCTTGTGTGTCACCATCTCATGCTTACCCCGCAACAATGCCACTGTTACGAGCTAAGCAGGGGACTTAATGTTGATGGTGGTTTGTAGTTCAGGGTTAAAATTGTAAACCTTACGTTTAATATGTCGTCACTCTGCAAAGAAACAGAGCCATGTAAAAGTGATGAGTGTTGAACCTCTTCACTGGCGCATCTATTGAGCAACTCAATATTTTCTTATGAAATTTACCCAGAATGGTGCATGTAGCAACAATCCCAGATATTCTGTAAATTTCAACAACTTGGGTTGCCTGTATTATAAATTTCTTTGAATACTTTCTGTGCTATGTTCCCCGGCCGAACCCTTAATATTGATATGGCATGACAATTTGTGTTCACTCGCAATAGAGTAGCGCGGATTTCCAAGTATCGAGGTTAAGGTCCTTGCATAAAAGTACTCAATTAGAAAGCATACGGCTCTGTGTCAAGAAACTTAAAGAACTCTGTGTCAACGCATAGAATTCAATCAGTTTTGTGATAATTCATAAGATTCAAATATTACTCTGATTAATTTGCAGAAATTAGGATTTTGCACCTTACGCAATATATTAGACCCCGTTGGTCAAAATTAAGCTTAGGCGAACTAAGCAATTGATCCGCCATGGATTAGTAGGTGCAAAATCCTACCCCAAATCAGAAAACAAGTAAGAAAAAGGAGTCGCGGAATAGGAGCATCACCAAAGGGAAGTGTGGCCATGCCTTAGGCCAGTCGGCGCCATTTGCAATTGGCCACACCCCATGTTGCCCGGCCGGCCTTATTTCCCCGTCGACCAATCAGGTCGCCTTAAACTCGCCACACGTTGGCTGGGCCCATACTTGCCGGCCCTACTTCCCATCGACCAATTAGGTCGCTTTAAATCCTCCACACGCACAGTAGAAGTGTGTCCACGCCCATGCTTGGCCGTCCCCTCTTATATTAACCAATCAGGTTGCTCAAAACTTGCCACAATGTTACAAAAAAGGGGGAAACTACGCCAGATGGTCATAAAGCCAATCGGGTTTCCAAAAACCGCGCCAACATGCCAAACGTGCCATGTTGCGCCAATAAATTGAGCGGCATGTCAACATGCCACTCCGCCACGCCAAACATGCCACTATGCCGTAAATAGCGTCCTACGTCCTAACCTACCTCCTGTTCGTGGCTAACGCTATGATGTGCATAAATTAGGGTTTTCTGGTCATAAGCACGACTCTGCTTTAGGCGCACTAATCAAAACCCGAATTTCCAGTTGTGGCTCAAATCACGCCACTTTGGCACCACAACATATCACGAGCCATGCGGGACCCAGGAAACCCTAGGAATGGATCCATATCATAGCAACTCTTGATCATGTGGCCATTTCCACATTATGGTCTTACTATAGTTCCTTTGGCATGACTATGGCGCCGTTTGCACAAAAAGCGTCACCATGCCGCGGCCGCATGCCACACGCACTAATTAGGGTTTTGGCATGCCAAACCCTAATTTAGGAGAAGTTGCTACGCCAACCAAGCCAAATCATGTTACCCAGAGCATTGGGATTGATGTGCCAACTAGAACTAATGTTTCCAAGCCATATTTGGGTTTAACACCAATATGCCAAAATCTAGCGGCCATGGCTACGCCAGGCGCTGCTTGCACCACCGTGCCACTGACATGCGCTAATTATGTCAACCATGTCATTATGTCACTGGCATGCGCTAAATATGTCACTATGCCATTGGCATGTACCAATGATGCCACTGTGCTTTTATTGGGAGACAACAAAATGTGGCCATAATCAATGACCACTCTTTCTCATGAGTTACAATCTCAGCTGTCCAAATTCGCCACAGAATTGACAGGCCTGTGGAAAGTCTTAGGTAACCAGCCAAGACAAGCCTAATAGCGCCACATGCTATTCTCCTGCGGCAAGTCTCTTGACTTTGACTTGCCACACATAGCAATCTGCTACACGTTTTCCACGAAAACACTCGAGACATCAAACATGTCACAAACTGGGGGATACTCATCAGGGTATTGGTCTGCCGGTTTACAGCATGCGGCGTGCAACACGCCCATTATAAGAAAGTGTCAAAAATCAGGGCAGTTAGTGGCGGCAAGAAGTAATGGGTGTAAACTAACCCGTCTCCTTCATAGTGGGAACGTGGTTTTCTGGCATTTACAGATGACCCCACTTCTTTATCACTCAATCATTCCCACTTTCTACGAGATCAGGGTGCATTCAATATGACTTGTATAAATAGGTACTACCTATTTCAACCAAAGGGCAATAGTTTTGGTTAACAACAACACAATATCCAGAAAACATAAAAGAACTGATAGCTTACATTCCGCAAGCCAGTTCCATATTATGATACAAGTCATAAAATAGTCACACCTTCAGAATTAACCATTCTGATATCAACACCTTCTTTGCTTCCCTACCTAAGACCAACCCTTATCATTCACTTTGTGACCGAAGCAAGACTGGAACGGCCATTTCTTGGTTTAGGCCAGGATTATACATATTGATCTCTCGAATCTAAAGTACACCCGTGCAGTGCATTTGTTTAAGGTATAGATTTGTTTCTCATCCACACACCCACATTTACCAAAACTAGCAGAAATAATTTTTACCCATAAACAACGTTCTAATTATTCAGACAATAACTTAGACCTTTCATCTTTTGACAAGACAAGTACTAGGTTAGTTAACTAGTATTTCTTTTCAAGGAATTCGATTAGACTTGAATAACTGAATCCTTTCACTTTGATAAGTCTAACTAGGATCGAAAATACCTTAGTTTCTCTTATCCGGAATCGATTGGACTAAACAAATGATCCCGTATTTTGTTAAGCCATAAAAAATTCATATAAACCAAAAGAAAATTGACTTGCACAATTATTTCTCTTAATCGGAAGCAATTGAAACAAATCTAGACATTAAAGCACCACAATTTCACCAAAATTCCGTTAAGCCAAAAACAATATATGATACCGAACATAAAGAAGGTATCAAACACTAGTTTTTCTTAACCGGAAATAATTGAATCACACACACACACACACATCCATACATACATAACGGAATAAACATGAGTTGTACCGAAATTTTTTTAAGCAAAAGCAAAATATATGAAATATAAACAGGCTTTTCTTCAACAGGAAAACGATTAACTAATAAATCCGTTACCTCAGATTCCGCATCTTCTTCTTCTTGGAATGATATATCATTAAGCGCAATTTCAAGTTAGAACTCTCCCCCATTACGTTGTTATCCTATCGCAAGAACAAAAGAACAACAACAACCTTTTCTAGAGAAAGGTTGAATCGGTTTTAACTATTGCATGCCACTAGCAAAAGTTAAAAACCCGAAACACATATGTTCATGATAAACACAACTCATGTAAACAGAAATCGATTCAACATATTGTGACTTTTCATATGAGTCTCAATCGGAACACCTTATGATCCTTTGATAAAGCCTGCCAACATGGGCTAGAACTTAATCCCGCTAAACCAAAAAGTCACACAAATCATAAGGGTTCACATCATATGAGATCGCATATTAGGGTTATGAAAACCGAAATCAAACATCACATAATCACATAACAATAAAATAAAGCATTCAAGCACATAATATGTAATCGAAAAACTATCACAAGAAAAGTTATAAACTAATAATTTTATTCATAAATAATAGATAGTTTTATTCGTGATAGATCTTATACAATAATTGAAATAAATCAAAAATTGATGTCTATTTGATCTTTAAACAGTTTCTTCAAAGATCATCTTCAATATCCTCAAATTTCTCAGGATCATCATCAACAACATCTCGACTAATTTCCCTGATTCTGCATACAGTACCTTGATTATGTTCACGGGATAAAGCATTAACCTTTCGATTAATATTCCGAGCATACTCCCTGTTACCGATTCCAAGTTTAATAAGCTTTCTTTGCTTATGGATAACAGTTCTTAGTAGTGATGCCTGTCTATGATATGTTTCAATAGTACTGAGGAGGACTTGTCGTAGATTGAGAATATCAATCTTAGCATCCAAACAGTTTTGGACAAAGAGATGAGTCACATCTTCCTTTTCTTTTTCTTTATCTTCACAACCAGATTTCTTGAAGGAATCATCAAGATTAATAGTTTCATTAGAATCCGCTCTACTCAATGCTTTCAGAATTTTAGCTTGAGATCTGGTTTGAGGATTCATCCTTTAACATACGTTATCAAACAAGTTGAGTATATATATACTTGAGATTTCTACACATGAAGACAATTAAAATATCTTTAGGTAGATTGTTTATACTCTCTGTGCTTCCTTACATCAAATGATCGGGCATTGTAAGGATGCACTTTCAAACACATTTAAGTGTTAGGGTGAGAAGAACCTTCCTCACAAAATACCTGTTGAGAAACTTCTTCCTTCTTATTTTTAGGAACCTAGTTGTGTTCCCTTGTATGGGTTTCAGATTCATCTATTTTATCAGGAATATTGTGTGATGTTATATACTTGATTACATGTTGTACCCAGGATGGTATGTTCTTAGAATTCGAACCCGTGAGATCTTGATCTGCCATTAAACAGATTGCAGATGTCTTTTGTTCAAGACAATCTATATGTCCTCTTAAGGTATCCATTCCTTGTTGAAAAAGTTTTTCTAAACACTTACCAAGGTATACCTTTTGACATGTATCTGTAAGAAGTTCTTCTATAAGGATCTTATTTCTTATTTGTGAATGCTCCAGCGATTCAGTAAGAAATTCACACTCTGAAGTTTGCTGATATACTTCATCGCACAAAGGCAATTTTTGTTCCAAATAATTAGCTAGATTATTCTGAAGATTGAGTGTTTCTCGCTTTCCTTAACATATTCTTAGATTTAATTGAATAATAAGTTCTAGGACATCATCTAGGCTGTCAATGGTTTTTCCCTCTTCTGAATAGTTTTCAACATGTTTGAAAAATCTTTCTAACATTTTTTGAAATTCAAAACTTGGACAGACCAGTGAATCAAATATTTTTTTCCTTTTAGAGGAAGAAGATTTTTTACTGGTGATTGGAGTCGGATACAAAACATGTTCCTTTGGTTTTGGATACATTATTTTCTGATCAGGATCCTGATCCTTAATCAAGTTGTCAGTCTTAGACTTTTCCCTTGATTTTTGAAAAGATTTACGAGACCAATTTCCATTGGCCTTTTCTGAGACCTTATTTTCATCATCTTGATGAACGTTAACTGAGTTCTTCATAATTTTAGCTTTGTTATTATTATTTTGACTCATTTCTTATAGGTTGGATCGCACCAAACACATATTTTTAGATCTTTTCGTGTTTGCCTGTTCTGATACCAATTGAAAAGACGAGGATAACCAAATACACCATAATATTTTATTTATCCACCTATAAGTCTTTTACCGAAAGTGATTGTCTATAGACTGAGTCAATAAAATAAAACGAATCGGTTCACACTTCGTGTGATCGTCTATGGATACGAGATCGAGACAATACGACAACAAGATAACTTGTGTGATTGACTATGGATACAAGATCGAGACAACACAACGACGAAGTATGATACTTGATAATAGGTTCGGACTTAACCAAACTCTATAAGATCATTATCAAGTATATTCGGAAATAAAGTTTGTGTATTTTGCTTCTAATTATAATAAAACAATTATAATTGCGTAAATAAAAAAGTAAAAGACTGAGCAAGATTTTGTTAATGAGGAAACCGCAAATGCAAAAAACCCAAGGACCTAGTCCAGAATTGAATACTCTCATAATTAAGCCGCTATATAAAATCAACACTAACTTCGCATAGTTGAGACCAAGCAACTAAACTTATAGTTCACCTAGTTTCTTCGGTATCCCTGCGCTTTCGACATTCAATAAGTGCACGCACTGGAACAATTCCTTTGGATCATATTCCAAATAGTAAAGGAACAAAAAATATGTTTGGTAACAACTCTATTGATTCTTTCCAATGAAGATATCTCCAGTCATATGCAAAGGATCTTCCGTTTAATCAATAAACTCATTTGCCTGGTTAGATCAATCCAATCTTAATTACCGAAGTAATAAGATCCGTATTTGTAAGAATCAAATAGAACTCAAAAGATCTATTATTTCAACCGGTCTCACCCAACTAATCAATCGAATAAATCCGATATTAGTTGGATCCCAGCCGATCAAGTTTTGTGCACCAAAGATATAGAAACCAAATCAGAAATCTTCTTTGTCTTCAAATCTTCTTAGATCTTCAATAAACACCTGCACAACACAACTTGAATCTCTTGTGATCAATCACACACAGAACGGAGTCTGTTAACAATGGATTATCACAAGATGTCTTTAGATCTACAAACAGTTCTAAAGATCCCGTAGATAATTCGATCTATTTTGAGTGACTCTTATATCAGAAGAGAAGATTCTCAAGAATAAACGAACTATGTGCAATCAAAGTTCAACAACCGTTAGTCAATCAAATCAACCGAAAACTAATAATAAAATGCAATTATCTAGTTTCCCACCAACGGTACTCATAGAGATTCTTGATCCCACAAAAGTCTTTAAACGAGAGGTCGTAAGAGATTTCGCATAATTAAGATACTTTCCTCCCCGGATAGACGGCTCCACCAGTAACAACACAACTAGGTAGTTTTGCTGGCTCTAAGGATAGTTTGCACGAAATGAAAACTTGGGTATTTATAGACCAAGGAAGTTTGGACACCAAGGAATTTCCAAAACCGAATATTGTCAAGATATGCTATATATTTCCAAATCGGTTTTCATAATTCCAGGAAATGCTTTGTCCAATATAACCAAAATCTCACTAGAAAATCTCCAACCAGTAAATACACAATACCGATTTTTATTCTCCAGAGATTTGCAAAAACTAATAACCTTATTTAAAAGATTCTTAGTTTATTTCGGTTCGGGTTCTCCTTGAGTAATTAAGGAATATCTTTGAACAATAAAAGATAAGAATTACTAAGCATGTTCAAAGTATGTCGACATCTTTTCTTATGTAAATCCTCTTTCATATTTACAATCTTAGAACCTATTATACCACACTTCCAAACAAGTTAGAATTGGTTCATCTGTATTCCAAGACGACTATGTGATTGATCAAATATCAATTCATTAATCATGGGTTTACAGTTTCACCAAACATAAGGATCGTATCTATTTCCATATGGTTACTGGGACCGGTTACATCAGTTACCAGGATCGGTTAAGTCAACTACCAGGACCGGTTACCATATTCTCATGGTATTACTTGTGGTCGGTTACACAAGTCACTAGGATCGGTTACACCAGTTACTAGGACCGGTTGCGCCAATTACAAGGATCGATTACAATACTTTTGTGATCGGTCACACCAATTACTAGGATTGGTCACACCAATTACAAATATCGATCATACCATCTCAGGTGATTACTTAGGATCGGTTACACTGATAAAAGTCATACCAATACATAAGTCAGGCACTGTGATTAGTTTTACCAAGATACATAACAAATTATGATCGGTTTTACTAACTCACGCATATTGGTAATCCAAAGATATGCAGTGAATAACATACCAATAAGCCTAGAGATTTCCCTTTCGATTCATAAAACAAGTTCCTGAATGTACTTCCTTTAAACAAATGTACGATAATCACAATAGCATTCGTACAATTATGTCGATGACGATGACTTATATACGAAGTTCAATAGATAAGCGTTATACTTCGTATCTTATTCCTTAACACTATGATCATATGATCATGTCCTACTACTAGAGTATAATCATTCACAGCTTCACAGTTATGTTTTCAATATAGCACGACTTGAAAGATACGTTAGGAATGAAACAACTCAAGTCAAAATATTACTAACTTCAAGAGGAAGGATAATGTTATCGATGTAGCTCCTTACTTCTTCACATTCTTCAAGTCTTCGAGTAATACTTGTATGTCTCATAATCTTAGACTTTCTAGTCTAACCTGTACGAAGTTGTCTCTAGTACATAATCAAGCGACTCTTTAATTGAGTTTTGATTCACTAAAATATGACAACCAAAATTGACATACCAACGCTTGGTGGGTTCAACCGAGCTATGCTCTAACAGTAAGTGAAGACATAACTCAATCTACTACTTTATTTTGTTGTTTGAACTAATGTCAAATTAAGTTAGAAAAAACGAAAATATGAAAATATTGTTCTATGGTCGTCAGGATATCTCTTCATCTACCTTGACGAATTTTTATGTTTAGTTATAGTCGTTATCTTCGTAAGATGAATATCGTGACGACTTTTTTTCCTCAGAAAGTAACACTCGTAGAGTCGCCATGGTATTCATACAAATAACATGACGACAGTAGATATAAAATGAAAAGTCGTTAGGTTTTGAAAATCTAAACCATGACAACTGCTAACTTCCAAATACTTGTTTTTTCTTGTTCAATTGTGGTATTAGGCGTCAAGGTTTTGAATACCTAATTTGATGACTATGTTGGTCGTCGATCACTCTGGTGCAATTTCAAGCATGGCGATCAATAACTGCCAAGCACTTGTTTTTCCGTGTTCAATTGTGTAGTTAGTCGTCTCATTTTCTAAAACCTGACATGCCGACTAGGTGCTGGTCATCACGTTGGTGCATTTTGGACCATGAGGACCATCAACTGTATAAAAAAAAAAGTTTCCAGTGTCCCATTTTGTTGTTTAGTTGGCATGCTATTTTTTGGTCGAGCATGAGGATTTTTCATGTCTAAAAATCCCGAAAGTGTTACTGCTTCTGTAATTTGAAGAATTAAACTAACAAAACCTTGTTCAATCCCAACTTGCAAAGTGTTTGAATAAGGTAATTCATTTTGCAAAACTTTTTTTTTTTTTTTTTTTTTGATAAACAACGAACCATTTCATTAATGGAAATTCGAGGTTACGATGGGATTAAGATCGAAAAAGAGAACACAAAGTAACAAGAACATACCGTAAAATTACGATACCGAGAAATCCGACAACAGAAAGATAAGGATTACCGAAGTAAGACAAATACAAGTATGAATAAGATCCGATTACATCGGAAGAAGGATGGTTTTTCTCGGAATTAAATTTCAACCATTTAATCTATTTTTCTTATTTAGAAAGATGTGCTCCCAAAATAGGAGTAATTTGCTCAAATCTCTTGTAACTAGTGATGAATCTTCCGTCGTCAAAAGGACCATCGATGAAGTTTCCATCGTCGTGTTAGTTGATGATGAAGATTTTTTCGTTGAAAAGCATCACTATTGATCTTTAAACCCAACCCGATAACCAAGAATCGCGACTAAAGTGAAGATAACTCTCAAAAGAGTATATAAAACCACCATAACAGTGTAGATAAGTAGAAAACATAATAACAACTAAACTAAACTATTAATTAACCTAGAAAACAAGAAATAATGAAGGACTAGATCTAAGCAGAGATGAGTTATCCTTGATGGTTTTGTTGGAGAAGAAAAGGGAGTGAGAGAGAGGAGAGAGAAGGTTTGAAATCAAGAGATGGGTCAATATTATAAAATTCCCAAAGACAAAAAATTTGCCAAAAAAAATTTCTGACAACATTCACAAGTTAAATCTAATCTAATAAAGAGTCCAAATCTGTTCACACTCCTCTAACGAGTGTATATTTCACATATTCTTGTGATTGGTTGACTATTTAACTGATGGCTCTGTTGCCATGGCAATGGTTCATATGTTTTCCATTATGATCAGACCTACCGGTGGAGCTTTGTTATTTTGGTAGTTTGAATTTTTGCCAATCAAGAATTCATCTCCTCCTCTAAAACATTTTCTCATGATCCCAATTCGCAAGGAACAGTAGATTTCGTTTCTGAATAAAAAAAGAAAATACTATACGAGTCGAAGAGGATGGTAGTGGCCTAAACAATTCTAACAGGGGTATTAATCACCCACATAGCTTGGATTCATGGTTAATTTGTTTCTAAATCAAGGGTTGCAAATATTCAAAAGATGGGTTGCATTTAGTCACTGTCTTATATAATTCCCCAAATTAAATCAAGGATAGAGATTAAAATGTGAAATATACACTCGTTAAGAAATGTGCACGTATTCACACTCTCTGATAAAAGCAATGACTAAAACATTTAGTTAACAAATTTAATCTAACATTTTTAACTTAACCAATTCAACGTATTAATAATAATAAATATGGGAATGATTAGGTATTACTAAAATATATTGATAAGGGATGTAGAAATTTATTTTCAAATGACTTTATTTGCCTTGTTACCTATACCCCAATTAGTTTGGGCATATACAATCCGACTAGCAATAAAAAGTTATCAAAGGGAACACTTTACCAAAGGCGGGGACCAATACATATGATCTAAACGAATCTGGGCCGTTGGATCAGCAAAATGGCACCCCTGAAACTATAGGTCCCAACCAGGAGCGGAACTACAGCCTGACTAGGACTGGCTTAAGCCACCCCTTAAAGCCCAAAAAATTTTGTTTTTTCACTACCTATTTTAGTTGATTTGATAAAAATAAGCTCAAGTAATAGGTTTAAGCCACCTCAAAAGCCCAAAGCCACTCCCAAGTTAAAATTCCAGCTCCACCACTGGTCCCAGCCCATAGCAGTCGGTGACAGAGATCTTTAAAATTAAAGGGCAAACTGATGGCGATATATGACTTTCGGCTGTATTTTTTTATTTTTTCTTGAAGCTTAACTTTCGGCTGTTCATTGCTGGCGCATGGCAGTGCAGTTCTATATAGCGTCATTGCAGTCGGGTTGCTGAAGTAGTAGGGCATTATCTTTCTAATGAATCTATTTAAAGGGATATTTAAAAAAAAACGAGGTCAAACATTTCGCAGAGGTAAGCAACTTGTTATTCTTACTTTTTTTATTAATGAGTTTGATATTTTTATTGTTGTTCCATCGACCCAACTTGACTCTGTAGAGTGTAAAGTTCCAATCCTTTTCATGATTCCCTACTGGAACCTTGTGATGGATTCACCCTACCTCATTTAACTTCATGTCAGCAATATCAATTTTCACAGGGCCATAATTCCTTAGATAAAATCTTGTGAAAGTGATTTCCATATTACCGCACAGGAAGCCAAAGCATCAACGTAGTCACAATTAGACCCACGTACGATCAATGGTCTGTTTCTCATATTAGCCACATATTTTTTCGAGATATTTTCCAAACAAACAACAAGTTGAAATATAGATAAATGAAGACCTGTACTACAATAGTGGTGTCTTTTTTACAAGATTCTAGATGAACAGCAACATCTTGAATTGAGATGATGCTACATCTTGTCATCTTCCCATTATAGAAAAAAATAGGTACTCCTGCGATGCCCGACTTGTTCAGGAATTTCCTAAAACTCCCAAACAAGTTGAAGGTAGTAATAATAGTAAAAACCATCTATCCAAGGCATAAAAAGAAACAAATGTGATGGATGTTTTATTTTATGATATTATCCATCATATCTCGTGCCATCTTTCTATGATTACAGAAGTACGCTTTTGGTGAATTTTGGCGAGCTCCTATAGGTCCTCTCTATGAAAAATTGTCAAACGTAAGGTGCAGTTCCTCTCCACCTTTCTTATAGTTTTTTCTATTGTGCGAAATTTGCACTCACAACTCATAAGAAACCCATACTCCTGAAACAATAAAATACCAATTGATCTCTCCAGTTCATTCCCAAATCAATGGTAACACTACATCCTAACAACACATCTTGTCCACAAAATTTGCGCTTGAGAATTTGAATTGGAGCAAAACCCGATCTCCTTAATCATACTGGAATTCTCACCGCTTTAAAAACAAGAAAGAATCTTCATCTTTTTTTTACCAACGTCGACGACAGCAGTTCAATTCCAGATCCTAAAAACCACTCAATATTCAACTATCTCATCGAAAACTTGTTTGTTTGCTCTTATTTAATTTTCTCAGAAGCAGAATGTGATGGATGTTTTATTTTGGGATTTACCGGCGTTATAAAAATATAAAATAATTTAAAACAAGTTTATTTATATAACCGTCAAGATGGTCAATGATGGCCCTCTGACCCAAATTCTAATTAAAATTTTGTCGTGATCCAAACGCAACTTTGGAAACTTTTTTGTTCCTATAAATTAAGGTTTGATTTTTAACTTAAGAACTTCACTTCAATAAAATAAATTCTTGTGACTCATATTCTGCCAACCTAACTCAAAATTTGTTCTTAGGATTCAAAGTCTGCTATAAAACCCACGTGGCCAAGAATATATACAATGATCATAAATCTGCTATTGCGATTTAAAACATATTATGTCCCAGGTTTTCCAAATGTTCTATATTTGCATTATAATCCAAGATCTATCACCGTGATGGAGGAAATTATCGTTTGGTCTTAGGTGGTCCCAAGACTATTTGGTCTACTGAGAAAAGGAGTTTCCTATTTGGTCCATAATTATTTGAAAATATTAAATGGACAAAAATATCCTTTCTTACTATTTCAACATTAATTTCCGTAACTTTTCAACTTATATTATTGTTTGAGTTCATGCTTTCTGATGAACTCTGAACTTCTTACTTATAATCTTGTAGGAGTCCATTCTGTTTGATGAACTATCAGGTGTGTGGTAATGCTTTTTATAGATTCTAGTTCATTCTTAAAATGAACACACAACAAAAAATTCATTATCATGACCAAAAAACAGAGTTCATTGTACCGAATGAACACCTAATAAAAACCACTAAATCAAGTCTGGAAACAGAGTTCATTCGTTTAAATGAACACCCAATCAAAGTTCATTATGTTGTACAAAAAATCAGAGTTCATTCTTTCAAATGAACACCCAATCAAATTTCATTATTATGAAGAAAAATCAGAGTTCATTCTTTCAAATGGACAACCAATCAAAGTTCATTATTAAATATGAACAAAAATTAGAGTTCATTCTTTCAAATGAACAACCGATCAAAGTTGAAAAAGCGGGGGTCTAACAACCACACCCAACAATTCGTTTGGCAATCTGAGAGGACATACTCCAATATACTTTCAAGAGAATCAACTAGACAGTCTGACTCCATCCAGAGAAAAGTATATCAAAGAGTTTATATCTCAACTTCTCAATTCAATCCGCAATCAAACAAATAAGAATTTGCGAGCCAGATTGAATAAGGATAACTAACTTGAACGGTACCAAAGACCAATGTTCAAGTATCAATCAATTTATATCAACAACCAAAGGTTGGATTATCTAATTGATTGATCTTAACGCACAACCTGTGATATTTCAATTATATAACAAAATATAATGCGGAAAAGAAATAACACAGACACCAGAAATTTTGTTAACGAGGAAACTGTAAATGCAGAAAAACCCCGGGACCTAGTCCAGCTTTAAACACCACACTGTATTAAGCCGCTACAGACACTAGCCTACTACCAATGAACTTCGGACTGGAATGTAGTTGAGCCCTAATCAATCTCACACTAATCAAGGTACAGTTGCGCTCCTTACGTCTATGATCCCATCAGGATACTACTCACTTGATTCCCTTAGCCGATCTCACCCATAACTAAGAGTTACTACGACCCAAAGTCGAAGACTTGATAAACAAATTTGCCTCACACAGAAAAGTCTATTAGAATAGATAAATTTGTTTTCCTTATGAGTTTTGTTCTGTATTTTGATAAATCAAGGTAAACAAAAACCAATTGATAAACCAGACTTATATTCCCGAAGAACATCCTAGTATTATTAATCACCTCACAATAATCTTAATCGTATGGAAATGAAACAATATATTGTGGAATCACAAACGATTGTACTCAATATTGTAGAAACAACAAGATCAGCGGTTTAGCTTCGAGCTCACGGCCGTTGTCGTCCACCACCACAACAACAAATAGAACAACCGGTCCTCAGCCCAGTAATAATCTTTCGGTAAGATCAGGAACAATAAGGAAGAGCAACGATGCGAATAGCCTTCAACATATTCTTCAGAACAATCTTCTTCTTCAACGTCGAATTAAAGAATACATTCTCTTTTCCAGGCTCAAGTCTATGATACCTCCTCAACCCTCTCAAGAACAGGTGTGTTATATGTTTTTACCTTATGCTAAGAAAAGAATGTACTCATTTCTTATTAGTTGGCTTTCTAATGGTACTTATAACTTGGGACTGATCATTGTCTAATGAATTATGTACAGATATCAGTAAGGCATGAAGAAGCAACAGAAGTAGATATGGAGCTTAGTGAGATCCTATCAGCTGAGAGGGATTCTGACGAAGAAACAAAGAGTGATGACGAAGATGATTTAGGAAATACTTCAATTGACTACGACAATGATCACGAGAAACATGGAGAAGAAGTTAAATCATTTGTGCCATCGATCAAGATAAGTAAAATATAAGACATGATACTTATCAATAATAACGTTCTCAAGAAGGTTGCATTAACTTCATCTCTATTCAGAATTCTTGAAGAAGAAAACCTCGATATAGTGTTTGAGAATCAATATAGAACTGAATCAGTAGTTGCTCATACTATTCAATTAAGGGTTCAACCAGAACACAACATTCAAGTATTGGAGAACAGGCTCCGGATGTGGGCAGGAGGATTATTATGAGCTTATGGATAAACTTTTCGCCATCAGCCCATCACGTGTAAATTGACCTTCAATCCATAATTCAATTGGTTCGTTAGTAGATTAGTTTATTACTTAAATTAGGTAGTTTTTTTCGTTTGGTGTTGCCAGTTGTTTATAAATTGCTTGCATTATTTGACTAATTATGTGACCAAATTTTAACCCGGTGTCTCGAATAATTGCCACGAAACCAACGATCTGTGCCTAGTTAGCAATTCTGCATGCGGCGATAATTCGGACCTGTAAAAATGTATCATTAATTTGCCAAGTAAAATGCAAGTTAGTTAACTGTGCGGTTAAAAATGCGAAATGTAGTGAAATCCGGCAATCAGGCAATTCGCCGCTAATGTGTTTTACATATACAAATAAACACAAAACACCCCGAAAGAAATTTTATAAGAAATACATGTGTGCATGCATTAATTTGAACAAGTAGAGTGCACGTGCTATGCACGTCGTCGAATTTTAGATGGAAAAATGAGAAGTACACGGGAAAGAAACAGCGATGAAGTAGGGCAGTTTCTAATTTAATGTCCTTATATTTATATAATATTTCAAATAAACCCCTAAATAATAGGCATATCTAAGCGAAATCCCTTTTTAATCTTACAAATGACTTATAAATGTGATTGATGTAAGATGGCTGTCATGAATAGTTCACACGGAAATAATTTTCGGATCTCATGAGATCAGACGGATAAATTTTAAAACTGGAAAATCTGACGGATACAGGGAGTAGAGATTTAAAACTTGTTGCTCTCATTAAAAGGAGGGATATGATGTAATATATATAGTCATTGTCTGTGGTATGATGTTTTCGTTTGGTTTCTTACAGTCTTTGTTGATTGTTCACCGTTTCTTCTTCTGTTTGACAGATTTGTCTGTCTGTTGTCTTTGTATTTAATGCATTTTTGTTGTTTCTTATTAATTTGATGTAGTCATTTTCTGTGGTATGATGTTTTCGTTTGGTTGCTTACAGTCTTTGTTGATTGTTCACCTTTTCTTCTTCTGTTTGACAGATTTTTCTGTCTGTTGTCTTTGTGTTTAACTTTATATGATTGCTTATTTCAGACAGGGTCTTCTGGTAAAATTGAAGTATTTATGTAGCTTATTTCAGCTTCGGGTCTGAGTTCAATTCAGAACTGTGAGTATGGTGCATAAACTTTGATTTTCTTTTCCTTACAGGTTAATCAAAATATCCATCTTTAACTTCGAAATAGGTACTTCACTATTGTGATGAAATCTTATCAAAGGCCACTTTATACTATGAATGGGATAACGAAGTCGATTGTGCTAATGGATGAAGAAGAGCTTAAGGAGTGGGTTGCACAGGTCGAGCTTGGTCTTCTCTTTATGTTTGTTTCTATGCCTGAGGGTGGGAACGATCTCATGCAAATATGCTTTAGGTACTTCTTTTTTTATACTATTATCTGTATTCATTCCTCTTGTCATTAGCTCATACAATCATTGTAGAGGCATGCACATTATATGTTAAACTATGAAATTCACTTTCAACACTCAGTAGCTCCAAGTTTCATGTAAGGATGAGGTAAAATAGAGTTTAACTTGGATTTTTGTATGCTCTGTTATTGTTCAAAAAAACCGCCAGTCCCTGGGTTATATTTTCCATATGACCATTCTTTTTGTTTCAATCTTGTGTAAAATATGGGAAAATATGGGAATTCCTGAATATGTTGAGTGAATCATCTGCAGGTTGTTTGGTACACACAACTTGTGTAATGACGCTGGGTGAAGTTTCCTTTCCAGTTCTTTTGGTTGATGACTGAGGTTTCCCCTTTTGGAATAGAAATCGCAACTTGAAATTGCATTTACAGTTTATAGTAGAACTATTATTCATGTAATGAACTTTAAATTACTATGTTTGGTCTCTAAATTGATAGACTCAACAACTTCAGTACATGTTGTTCAGTATGTACTTTGACCTGATGTAGCAAGACTCTGCAGAAATGTATATTTGATTCAGACATGGAATGAATTTAATTCAAACTTTGCTTCCTTTTGATATCACTTTTTGAATTTGAATTATAGGTGCAGAAATGAAATGGAATATAATGTTTGTATAGGGTAGTTTTGGGTTCAAAAATAAAAGGAAAGATCACAACTTTTAAAATCTTGTCTTTTAAAAACCTTGTCTTTAGATCTCAATTTTTCAAAACTTTATGTTCTTTGCATAGAGTAAGATCACACTTTTCATTGCAGGAGAGTTGTTATCTATAGATCACCCTTTAGATTATATTGTCAAAGATCACAGATGGCAAGAACTTAGATCACACTTTCCAAAAATGATCCATGTATGTTTTTGTTGTAGTAAGGGCGGAGGGCAACTAGTGTATTAGATAGAAAAATTCACGAATTTCTATAAGGCGTGAATTTTCTGTGGACGTAATAAAAAACGTGCTTTGTGATCGGGGTTGAATTTGGAAGGAGAATTCGAGAAATAACAAGCAATATACAATCAAAAACAATATCTACATTATATTCCGAAGTTGTAATTGTGAAACAAAATTTTCCAAGAAGCCATTTTTTTTATGATCTAAAATCTACCGTTGTGATCCATAAACTGCTAAGTTAATTAAAATCTGTCATTACGTATGTAGCTTTTCCATATGACCTAAGTTTATTTGGTTATCTAAGATTTACTTTACCTTATGCCCAGAATTTACTTCGCTGTCAAATTCTTTTTGGGATATTATGACTTTGGGTCACAAAAAAGTAACCAGAGTTGTGTTTGGGTCACGATGAAATTTTAATTAGCGTTTGGGTCACAGGATCATCGTTGACCATCTTGACCGTTATAAAAGTTAATTAAATACTGAAAAGACCGAGTAACCATATTTTACATAGTCGGGACGACCGAAGGGAGTCCCTTCTATACTGTTAATATGGGGCCTAAAAATGCATTGCTTGCAACGTTTTTTTTTTTCATTTTTAATCGATTCAATTAAATGGGAATTGATCGTTTTTTCTCGAAATTGAGTCAACAATCGGAGAGTTATCGTCCCCAACTACGGTTAGGAGCGATGAAAACGAATGGAAGCCGACCCAATTGACGGCTAATGCGGCATGATAATGGTCAAAAAACCGTCATCTAAACTTTTAATTTTAATCTTGATCGTTGATTACCAACAAAATTCAGCCATCAGATCTAAAACTGTTACAGAAGTGTTACAATTTTTACAATATAAGTGTTACACATATATGTTATAAAATCACTGTTACAGATATTGTTACAAAAGCTGTTACAAATTACGTCACAAAAATCAAGTCCCCTGCTTTGGTCGTCCCAGCACTGCTGAAGCAGTCATCTAGTATTTACTAACTTTACCACTACGGTTGTTAACTTAGTTTTCCCTAGATGCGAAAAAGAGAGAGAAGTCGACTGCATCTTCCTCTCCACAATCAACACAATCGTTTCAATGCATGTTCAATCATCTCTTTGAAAAAAAAATCCAAAATCAACCCAATCTCATAATTGTTACATTGTATGTTCAAGATCCCAAAATTACAAATTAAATCAATCGAGTTTAAATTAAAGAATCCAGATTGAAATCAATATGAAATCAATAACAACCAAAAATTAATCGAGATCCATAAATAACACGAGATCCATAACCAAAAATAGGGCACCATTAGGTTTTTATACATCTGATATTTTGTTTAGTCCGATTTGAATGCCTTTAGTTCAAATATTATCCATCATATCTCGTGCCATCTTTCTATGATTACAGAAGTACGCTTTTGGTGAATTTTGGCGAGCTCCTCTGGGTCCTCTCTATGGAAAATCGTCAAACGTAAGGTGCAGTTCCTCTCCACCTTTCTTATAGCTTTTTCTATTCCGCGAAATTTGCACTCACAATTCATAAGAAACCCATATCCTGAAACAATAAAATACCAATTGGTCTCTCCAGTTCATTCCCAAATCAATGGTAACACTACATCCTAACAACACATCTTGTCCACAAAATTTGCACTTGAGTATTTGAATTGGAGCAAAACCCGATCTCCTTAATCATACTGGAATTCTCACCGCTTTAAAAACAAGAAAGAATCTTCATCTTTTTTTACCAACGTCGACGACAGCAGTTCAATTCTAGTTCCTAAAAACCACTCAATATTAAACTATCTCATCGAAAACTTGTTTGTTTGCTCTTATTTGATTTTCTCAAAAGCAGAAAGTGATGGATGTTTTATTTTGGGATTTAACGGCGTTATAAAAATATAAAATAATTTAAAAAAAAAATATTTATATAACCGTCAAGATGGTCAATGATGGCCCTCTGACCCAAATTCTAATTAAAATTTTGGCGTGACCCAAACGCAACTTTGGACACTTTTTTGTTCCTATAAATTAAGGTTTGATTTTTAACTTAAGAACTTCACTTCGATAAAATAAATTCTTGTGACTCATATTCTGCCAACCTAACTCAAAAATTGTTCTTAGGATTCAAAGTCTGCTATAAAATCCACGTGGCCAAGAATATATACAATGATCATAAATCTGCTATTGCGATTTAAAACATATTATGTCCCAAAATATTCTATATTTGCATTATAATCCAAGATCTGTCACCGTGATGGAGGAAATTATCGTTTGGTCTTTTTTTAGGTGGTCCCAAGACTATTTGGTCTACCGAGAAAAGGAGTTTCCTATTTGGTCCATAATTATTTGAAAATATTAAATGGACAAAAATACCCTTTCATACTATTTCAACATTAATTTCCGTAACTTTTCAACTTATATCATTATTTGAGTTCATGCTTTCTGATGAACTCTGAACTTCTTACTTATAATCTTGTAGGAGTCCATTCTGTTTGATGAACTATCAGGTGTTTGGTAATGTTTTTTATAGATTCTAGTTCATTCTTAAAATGAACACACAACAAATTCATTATCATGAACAAAAAACAGAGTTCATTGTACCGAATGAACACCTAATAAAAACCACTAAATCAAGTCTGGAAACAGAGTTCATTCGTTTAAATGAACAACCAATCAAAGTTCATTATGTTGTACAAAAAATCAGAGTTCATTCTTTTAAATGAACACCCAATCAAATTTCATTATTATGAAGAAAAATCAGAGTTCATTCTTTCAAATGGACAACCAATCAAAGTTCATTATTAATTATGAACAAAAATTAGAGTTCATTCTTTCAAATGAACAACCGATTAAAGTTGAAAAAGCGGGGGTCTAACAACCACACCCAACAATTCGTTTGGAAATCTGAGAGGACATACTCCAATATACTTTCAAGAGAATCAACTAGACAGTCTGACTCCATCCAGAGAAAAGTATATCAAAGAGTTTATATCTCAACTTCTCAATTCAATCCGCATTCAAACAAATAAGAATTTGCGAGCCAGATTGAATAAGGATAAATAACTTGAACGGTACCAAAGACCGATGTTCAAGTATGAATCAATTTATATCAACAACCAAAGGTTGGATTATCTAATTGATTGATCTTAACGCACAACCTGTGATATTTCAAGTATATATCAAAATATAATGCTGAAAAGAAATAACACAGACACCAGAAATTTTGTTAACGAGGAAACTGCAAATGCAGAAAAACCCCGGGACCTAGTCCAGCTTTAAACACCACACTGTATTAAGCATCTACAGACACTAGCCTACTACCAATGAACTTCGGACTGGAATGTAGTTGAGCCCTAATCAATCTCACACTAATTTAAATAACTCTCATATCAACCTTGTTCATCTTAACCATAACTAGTTTAAATAACTCACATGAAACTAGTTAAAGAGTTGTTCAATTGCTATATTCTCATAGAAGTATACAAGAACACAATCGAAGCAAAATCGTTTTGATTCGCTCGAATCAGTTCATGAACATTATAGCCACGGTTTGCAAAGATTGCATTCCGTATAATATCAATGTATTAGTTCATGTACACAACCGATTTTAGAAATTTAACCTTCAAGTATGCAAATGGGTGCACATACTTGAAATACCCGGACTGAGTTTGGGTTTCGCCAGTACGCAAACGGGTACGGATACTTCCAACCCCAGCAGAAAATCTCGGAAATGAACCTCACGCCAGTACGCATATGGGTACGCATACTTAGGTTCCCAAACTTCTCAAACCAACAGGTACGCATACGGGTATGCATACTATGGTTCCCGGACATGGATTACATATGTGCAAGAGTGCACAACATGTCACAATCCAATAATGGTTAAGTGTTTTAAACTCTTATTTCAATCATTGAAACTTTGTTAGAGGATGATAATAGCTGTTTTCACACACTATTAGCATCAAAGCAATTTTAAAGTGATTGAAATAATCATTACGAAACATTCCAAGTCTACACCAAATGATTGTATGACACAAACCATGTAAGATGTTACTCGGCAATTTTCACATGATAATCTTTTGATTTTCGTCAATAATATAATATGAACTTGGTCGAAGCGAAAGCTTACCAACACATATTTCGAGAAATATGTAAGCGAGTTAAACTCAGCTCGAAATATCAAATGTCCATAGTAGAAAACTATATAGCACTACGACTTATGTCTCAACATAGGAGATAGAGTAGAAATAGACTTTCCAAGTGATAGCTGAGTTTCAGTCTCCACATACCTTTTGTTGATGAAGTTCCCCAAGATCTCCTTAGTAGTTCTTCGTCTTCAAATGATGAATGTCGTGAAGTCTAATTCCCAACTACACAATCTATATCCTAGTCTGAAACATCTATAAGTAGACTAGAAATCAAGACTTATAGTTTTGATCACTAACATTGACAAACAAGCTTGAGATAGCAACGCTTGCGAGTTTGACCGAGCAATGCTCTAACAAAAGTTCATTATTATGAGCAGAAATCAAAGTTCAATCGTCAAAATGAACACCTATCAAAAACAAACTAATTCGAACCCAGAACAGAGTTCATTCTTTAAAATGAACATACCAAAAAAAAAATAGAGTTCATTCTTTCAAATGAACATCTAATAATTCAAGATCTAAAACAGAGTTCATTCTTTAACATGAACACACGATAAAATCAATAAAAAACAGAGTTCATTCTTTCGAATGAACACCTGACAATTCAAACATCTAATACAGTGTTCATTCTTTAACATGAACACGTAACAAAAATCAGTTCGAATGAATACCTAATAAAAAGATCGAAAAATAGAGTTCATTCTTTAAATCTTCATCATCTTCAACAACAACAACAACAACAGTAGCAGAGAAGAAGAAGACAAAAAAGCTTCATCGTTCATCATCATCTTCATCGTCAAAAAGCTAGAAAAAACAGAAGAAAATGAATTATTTTCATCATCATCGTCAACATCGTCGTCGTCTTCATCATCATCTTCATCATCTTTATAAGCAAAAAGAAGAAAAAGAAAAAAGAGAGGAGACAGAAAACAGATCTGAAAATGATTCCCTTCTTTGATTATATATATATATATGGTCCTAAAAATGTATTTCTGCTACCACCAAAAGATAATTACATTATCATGACGTCATTACGCGTGGATATTGCCCATCCTATGATCAAATAATAATCTGTAGGATCAAACAACAATATATGTTTTTAAAAAAGACCAAAAACAATTGATTAGATTAACAGGACCAAACTAACTTTATATATTATTTCAATGACTATACGGTAGTTTCGGCTTTGAAATCCCCATAATCACTTAAAATTTGGTTGGTAAATAAAATTAAAGTGAGATCCAAATTAAAAATTAACGTGAGATCCAAACGGTGCCCAACAACCTAAAAATTCCACTGTGACCCGCACTTTTCCTATGTGACCCAAATTAAGTCATTGTTGCTCAAAATATGCTAAATTAAATCACATTTTATGCCTTATGATAAGAAATTTTTTCATGACCCGAAATCTACTTCGTTAATAAAAAATTTATTGTTGATCCAAAACACTACAGGTGCTATAATTATGATTAGCAGTATCATTTATCTCACGGTACACATGGTTAGTGTTGAAGACCAATCCATGCAAATACAACTTTCTTAGATAAGATCATTCCAAAAAGTATAATAGCTTCCGAGTGATTTTACGTTGACCGGGGTGGTATCCACGTAGAAATCCCGTAAAGCATATTTCCGGAAACCCCACCATTAAAAATAAGGGGTGTTGTTTATCTCCCATGGGCTCATCGGGACTGTCTTACAAGATATTTCCGGGGATTCCTACCCAACACATTAATCATTTTCAGTAGTTTTACTTGTTGCGTGTGACTGCTCATTTGCCTGTTTTACTGAAATCAAAACCGTCTCTCATTGTCAAATAGACCCAATAGTAATACTTTTTTTTTCTTTTTTTCTTTTTTGATCGATCAAATAGAATAGGTTAAGGTGCACACAAGCCGTGTGTAAGGGATACAAATAAAGTTGAGTACAAACTCCAAAAAAAAAAACAAATAGCACAAAACTAGAACTAAAGATAGACAAATTCTAAGTACACAAGGAAGATTAGCAGATGAAAACCCACCTTGACGTACCTGAAATTCAAAAGCAACTTGCAAACAAAATTAAGAAGTGATACAAATCGTAATAAAAACAGAAAATGGGTCATTTGTCCAAAACTTTTTAAATCACGGTTCAAATGGACGGGTAAAAAATAGTTTGGGTGAAATGGCCAAAAAAAAATAGTAAGGATGAAACTGGTTTCATCTTGGCTTAAATTTTAAAAATATCAAGGATTAAACTGGATACATCCTGTTTAAATTAAAAATAAGAAAAAATATTTGAAAATAGGCACGATGAAATTGGTTACATCTTGCCTATTTTTATATTTTTGGTCATTTAAACAGTATCAAAATCTAACTGTTCATTTCACCCAGAAATTATTGAATTTGGTCTTTTTAATCATTTTTGTGTAATAAAAAATCGTATGTATACGATAAAGCAACTTGCAAACAAAATTAGCGGATGAAAATTAAGAACGGATACAAACCGTAATAAAAAATTGAGAACGTGAATTTGCTTCATAATAAAAAAATAACTCCTCGGAGAAATTTTAATCATTAAAGTGTTAAATAAATCTTTCAAGTGTAGGTTAAGTCGTTAAGATATAACAAATCGGACCACTGCTTAAGTGGTTTAATTAATTCTTTTTTCTTCCAACTCACTTATACATTTCTGATAAAGTTACCAGTAAACAGAAAAGGAAAGGAAAAAGAAAAGAAAGAGAAAGCAAGGTCAAACATTTCGCAAAGGTTAGCAAACCTTTCATCACTCAAAGGTGAAATATCTCTTTTCATGATTCCCCCACTGGAAGTGGAATCTAGCAGTTGCCTATACCCAGCTTATGATGGATTCACCTACCTCAGACAACTTTTTTGTTAGAGAACCCGTAAGCAGTTGACCGGTAGCCTACACAAGGTTGCATATATTGCACCCTTCACTAAAGGCCATAATTCCTAAGCTAAAAACCGCGGTAGAAACCGCGGAACTAGGCCACGAAGTCTAACAAAGACTCTTTCAGTGCAGGTATATTGGTGATCGATATTCAAAAGTCTCCGTGAATAGTAGAAAATTTTCGTACAAAACTTTAAAAGCACCAACGTATTAACAATTACACCCACATTTATGATCTCTCTGTATCATGAGCCACTTATTTTTTTCTCAAGATATATTCGAAACAAACAACAAGTTGACGTAGAGACCAAAGAAGTCCTGTAATTGTAGTCTTTTTCTAAGGATTCTAGATGAACAGCTACATCATCTTGTCATCTTCGCATAATAGAAGAGAAAAGCAGGTACTGTTGTCGTTATGCCCGACTTGTTCAAGAATTTCCTAATAATCTCAAACAACTGAATGGTACTAATAATAGTAATAACCATCTATCCAAAACAAAACAAAAAACAAATGTATCCAAAATATCCGATAAAGGGCTATGCCTATAGGTTCCCCTCGAGAACCTCGTGGGTTCACTCCTTTATGTTTTGCCAAGCAATCCATTCATCATTCCCTTTAAAACCAACTTATATAAACATACAAATCCCATCTCCTAACTTCTAAACTCAATCTATATAGCTAGCTACTATCCCTCCTCTCTACAAAACATATTTTAAAACAAGAAAGAAACCAAAAATGAAAGACCAGAAGAACAATACTGTCAGCGGTTTAGCTTCGAGCTCACGGCCGTTGTCGTCCACCACCACAACAACAAATAGAACAACCGGTCCTCAGCCCAATAATAATCTTTCGGTAAGAGCAGGAACAATAAGGAAGAGCAACGATGCGAATAGCCTTCAACATATTCTTCAGAACAATCTTCTTCTTCAACGTCGAATTAAAGAATACATTCTCTTTTCCAGGCTCAAGTCTATGATACCTCCTCAACCCTCTCAAGAACAGGTGTGTTATATGTTTCTACCTTATGCTAAGAAAAGAATGTACTCATTTCTTATTAGTTTGCTTTCTAATGGTACTTATAACTTGGGACTGATCATTGTCTAATGAATTATGTACAGATATCAGTAAGGCATGAAGAAGCAACAGAAGTGGATATGGAGCTTAGTGAGATCCCATCAGCTGAGAGGGATTCTGACGAAGAAACAAAGAGTGATGACGAAGATGATTTAGGAAATATTTCTATCGACTACGACAGTGATTTCGAGAAAGATGGAGATGATGTTGAATCATTTGTGCCATCAATCAAGATAAGTAAAATAGAAGACTTGATACTTATCAATACAACGGTTCTTAAGAAGGTTGCATTAACTTCATCTCTGTTCAGAATTTTTGAAGAGGAAAACCTTGATATAGTGTTTGAGAATCAATATAGAACTGAATGCAATGTTGCTCATACTATTCAAGTAAGAATTCAACCAGAATACAACATTCAACTATTGGAGAAGAGGCTTTGGATGTGGGCAGGAGGATTTTTATGAACTCACGGGCCAACTTTTAGCCACCCCGTGTAAATGGCCCTTCAATCCATATAATTGATTAAATTGGAATTACCTATAGATCTTATTATAGTGGTATTAGTTAGTGGCAGGTCCACCCACTAAAGCCCAATAACCAGAGGTCCATAATTAAAAGAAAAATGAAAAATGGACCCAATTTTTTAAGTCCAGGTCCTGTACACGTGCGGGATCAGGTGTGTAAAATTTAAAAATACCACAAATAACCTTTCCATTTAACAGGTCTATAAACACGAGAAGAACATTGACATTTCATATTCGTTTTCTTCTTCTCTTTCTTCTCACTGCTGCTACGAATGGATTCTAAACAAATCCAAATTTTATTGTTCAATCTTTCTCGTTTTTATCAAATCATATGGAGATTTTTCTCTTACAAAGTTTATTTTAGGGTTTCACGATCTAATCCTTGTTGTGTTTGATTACGCTTTTTTATCTCCATGTTTGATTTGTTGATTATTTACTAGATCTAGACGAATAATCATATTTTTTGTTCATTTCGTTATTAGATTTACTTATACCACTTCTATTTTGTTGGTTTTAGATGTGTTTCAGTTTGTTTTTGCATATGAAGCAGCAGTACGTATATCCTGTACTGACAGAAACCTAGAAGAAGAAGAAGAAGAAGATGCATCGTTATGATTGACGACGAGAAGATTTGTTTGTGTTTCCAGGTATGTTTTTTAATCATCTTCTTTGATTATTTTGTTCGTTTTTCTTCTTTTGATTTGTTTTTTGATTGTATTTTATGAAGATCAAATTGATTTTCATGACGTTTTTAGGTTTTTAGGTTCGTTACAGTTTGCTACTATGTACGAACCGACAGTACGTATACGACGTACCGATATAAAATACTTTTGATTTTGTTTTATTCAAAATTTTGCCACTTTTTTGGGTTGATCCATTAGTACGTATGTGTAGTACTGAAATATGTGCTTTGATTCGACTATATTCATGGATTCATCACTTTTTCTTTACATGCAGTTGATTTTTTAGTTCATGAATACGCAGTACGTATATGGCGTACTGATAGAAACTTCTTTTGATTTTGTTTATTCAAAGTTTTGCCACTATTTTTGGGTTCGATCCATGAGTATGTATGTGTAATACTGAAACATGTGCTTTGATTCGGTTATATTCATGGATTCATCACTTCTTCTTTACATGTGGTTGATTTTCTAGTTTATGAATACGCAGTACGTATATGGTGTACTGATAGGAACCTCTTCTGATTTTGTTTTATTCATACTTTTGCCATTGTCTTTGGATTCGATCTACGAGTACGTATGTGTAATACTGAAATATGTGCTTTGATTATGTTATATTCATCAATTCATCAATTCTTCTTTACATGAAGTTGATTTTTAGCTCATGAATACGCAGTACGCATATGGTGTACTGATAGAAACTTCTTATGATTCTGTTGTATTCAGAGTTTTGCCACATTTTTATTTCATTGATCCATGAGTACGTGTGTGAAATACTGAAATATGTGCTAATTTTGTATAGTTTTTTCAGTGTTTACGGTGCATATAAAGGTTTTCCTTTATTTTTCCTATGATTTAATACTGTATTAAAGAAATGTTAGAGATTAATTGGTATGATCCTACAATATATGTGATGTAAAACATTTTCTAATCCATTTATTATTGATTCTAACAAACATGTACTTTTCCTGTAAGCAGTGCAGCAGATACATACTCGAATTCGTAAGCAGCAGATATATACTCGAATTTGTAAGCAGTATAGCGGATACGTGTTCTATTTGTAAGCAGCGCGACAGATATTTACTCAGATTTGTAAGTAGTGTAGCAGATATGTATTCGAATTTATAAGCAGTGCAGCAGATATGTACTCAAATTTATAATCAGTGTAACAAATATGTACTCGATATAATGGACGTGTAAATACACATGTTTGGTAACAGTGGGCATTAAAGTCATTTCCATATTTTAATTAATTTTGGACCTCTAAATAAAAAAAATCCGATTGGACCCTACTATAATTAATTTTGTGGGCTTAGGACCAAACAGCAAAGTTTTCAATTGGTTCTTTAATAGATTAGTTTATTAGTTAAGTTAGGTGTTTGTAGTTGTCTAGTCTTTGTCGGTTTCCTGGAATTGCCAACTTATTGTTTGTATTGTTTGACTAATAAATTTATCTATTGATGCACTGCTGTTTAAGCGTGCACCATGCTCTGTTGTTGTTAAAAGAGTAGTAACAAAAAGTCTAGACAGACCGAACAAAAGTACCGAACTGGGCACCGTGTGAGTGGAGGGTCCATTTCTGCCCATCTCTATCTCAATACAGAGAAGTGACATTGAGGCCGTCGGATCCTCTCTCGGTGTACACTTCGATGTGTATGTAGCAAAGCTGGAGTAGTTAATGCAATTCTTGATCAAATTAAAATACTACTGTATGTAACTAAGAGCGCACTCTCTAAGAAGCATACAAGAATCTCTCAACTATCCAGTTTGTAATTCTAAACAAACTGCAGGAACTCAATGCAAAGTTGCTCATACTATTCAAGTAAGAAAGCAAATAAAATCTTATAGGGAAGCACTTTGAATTTTCCCACCAGAAGTCAATACAATCCAATCTGAAATTGCTGTGGATAAGATCCTGTCCAAGTTATGCATATCCCAGCTTAAGTTTCTCTCTCTCCAGCTTCATAATGGCTCAAAGATTAGATCTTTCTAGTGTTGTTTTGCCACCTAAGGTGTAATTCAATTTTTACAAGTGAAGTGTCTCTCTTATCTGACCAGTCTCACTCTCACCTGTAATGTTTCCTGACAGGATAAATTTATGGGGTCGGATAATATAGATGTTCGGTTTGAATAAGTGATGAACCAATGATAACAGCATTGCTGCATATATATCCATCAGGGAAGAAGATAAGAAGATGATCATTGCCTCTCAAATAAGCAGACTCGCAAATGAATCTACTCACTAATCATGAGGCCATGTGGGCAGTTATCTTTAAGTGTCGTCTCCGCCTAGACTCGCCAAAAATGGCTCTTGGATATGACGATGTATCCAAAAGGGTTTGAACCAAATTAGACCCCACTGTATCTGGGAGATGGGTTCAGGAGAGTTGATTCATATATGGGAGGATAGATGGATAGTGTCCTATAGAGCAAATCCCGCCTTCGTTAGCTCCTAATTTTAGTGGAACTCTTGTTAGTGAAATCCTTTTGATACCCAAACTGTTGCAGCTATAACCTTAATACATATCAGCATAATTACTTTGGCTACCCCTAGATGGAATCTTAATGGGAATCCCTGTACAATCTTATTCAAAGGCGGTGTATACTCAGACGGCTAGACTCTTCCCCTTGGAAGGAAGTATGATATTCAAACCTCCCCTGAATGCATTCAAGATATGATCCCCACGCTATTAAAATGTCCCAGTTCACCAATATTTCAAATATTTGCCCATTGTGTTCTTAACAAATGGATCCCTTCAGGTTCTGTTCTTCTCTTGACCCTTTGCAAGGAGTGTGCGGTTTTCCTTGAACCACCACCCATTTCCCCTAACAATTTCTCTATCTCAGTTAAACAATGGATGTTTGATTGGACCACTAATCCTACAGGTTGGGGTGCAAGCCAAGGCCAATGGAAAGCAATCTGCGCAAACATGGTTTGGCAGATTCGGAAGGCCAGATGTTCTAGGCTGTTCCGTGGGAATTAATCCCGACCCTGAACAGACCTTTGCAACAACATAGTTGGAAAGGAATAGACAACAAAATCAGGGAGTCTCCTCTAGACATGCTGCCAGTTGGTGCCCGACCAGGTGGATGAGTTGCAGAGCCCGAAATCAGGATGGGATGGAGGCACAGGCCCTGCTAGAAGCTCTTAAATGGATGAATTAGCTTGGAGTAAACAACATGATATTCTCAACTGGAAACCACTTTCAAGGACAGAAGATATAGAAACCCTTATTAGGAAGTTACAAGAACTAAACAGAGATTGCTGTAAGGAAGTTAACAAGGCAGCTGTTGCCTTGGCTAACAAACCAAATGCAACGGCAGCCCTAGACTATACTGGCTATCGACCTAGTTTTTTGTTTGAAATCTTTACTCTAGACAGGAATTTGGCCTTGGAATTGCCTCTCGATACGACAGCTAAGGAGCAATTACCCATTCTTCTGATGCATAATATGTTAATGAGCATAATATGTTAATATGCTAATGAGCACGGCATAGACAAATGTATTGGTACAAAAATTATCTGGAAACACCAAAACACAACAAAATCATGACCAAGTGAAGCGCATTCCTTCGAAGAACAATTACCCATTCTTCTGATGACCTATCAGGTTGTTAAGGTCCAATCCCTCCAATCCAAGCTTTATCTTAAGATGGCTGAAAAGAAAAACAAATAATACAGTAGAAACATATTAGTTGAAATGATATACACTAAAGGAAAAACAAATATAGAAAGACAGAAGCCTGTTAAGTGACCAAAGCCGATATATTCTCCTAACAATAACATCTGACTTCAGTTCAATAAATAGATGAACACATAACAATTGACAGAATGAGACAAATGTTTGAGACTGCTAACTAAATATTTCTCAGACATCTGAGGGACTGGTGAAGTTTGTCCATGCTTTCTCAAACGACATGAAAACAATGAATTCATATTTAAGGATTTCATAATCATAAAATGCAACTTGCTAAAAGTCCTTCAGTTTTATTGCCGTAAATTATGTTTGGGAGAAACAGTACACAGACTCTTATAAATTGTCACTTCTAAAGGAACCCTAAAAAATGTAATACTGATGTAATACTGGGTTCTTCAAAGCCATCTTCCGCCAATCCAAGTTATAAATTGTCCCGTCTGAAGGAACCAGATGGTACTAGAGCTTCTCAAGACCAAACTAACAGATAAATATATACCAACCGAAGGCACTAAGATTTCCTGTGAGATGCCGAGATACTTAAAGATGCTACCCAGGCTTCAAACAGAAGAGAAGTACAGATACATGAGATCCTAACTACAAAGTGTAAAGCATACTGTGTTTATACACCCACATGTTCAGGATGATTATGTTTGAAGCGCTACTTTGGATCCAAATAACAGAGTTGCGAGGTGAACTACATGAACATCATTAGGTAACCTATTTTCCAGGGTTGGTCTAAGTAACAATTTTTAAGGTGTGTTGCCGTATTTTTACCTCAAATACAGGGTTGGTCTAGCTATGATTTTTAAGTGTGACACCCGATATCAATGGAATCTTGGAACTAATTTCCACCCATATCTTTTACAAATACAGATCCAGCAATAATAATTCACACTCTGTCTAAATTGGATTAAATAGAATTTATAGTGTGGTAATCTCAAATTCTTACGTTTCCTGACATTTTTTCTTTACCGGAATTCCTTAACGAAAGCATAACAAAACAAAACCTCATTGTAGTACATGTATGGAAAACTATGCATTACATATTTTTGGCAGAACATATATGTATGAATTGAAAAGGCAACAACCATTTGAGAAGTTAAAACGAGGCATTACCTTGTGTAGAACTCTACAGCAGATCGTGATCCGTTGTAACAAACGAACCATAGTAACACCACAATCATTATATCTGAACAACAAAGTTAAGTCCAAACAATTCCAATTCTAATTCCAAACTAGGGTTTTGTTTGTTTTGAACCAAAACCAAAGAGCAATCAATCATAAGCAATTGAAACTAGGTTATTAAAAAAAAATGAAACTGTAAGAGACAATTTGAGAGAAAAGAATGAATAAAATCAGGATACTGAAGAGATACCGCTCCCACCAATCCAACATGTAGAGTCCAAAAGTGACATTGTAAAGTAAAATCTTCCGCTGTATCCAATTCATTCTTCCGATATTCGAATTTGAATTTTAGACCTTTGCGTGATCTTTGTAGCTCCTCCTCCTGATTTAGCTTCTTCAGTTTGGGACTTCAGATCTGGTTGGGCGATATACCTACCAGACAAAAGTATATGATCCTGGAAGGATTCCTCCAACTAATTTTCAAACAAGAAGAAGGTATTCTATTTTGGGCCGTTCAGCGGACTGAGGGGCAGATACGGTTGTTCTAAGCCGGCCCAAATTTATACAATTTTTTTTGGTTTATCCAAAGATTCCGGTCGTGTAGGTATCCTCGATATCCTATCCTAGGTTGGGTTATCTAGTAAAAAACTGTTAAAATATGTTTGTCTCACTGCAATTCCAATCCTGGATAAGGATTACTAAACCTTCCTTGATTTTAGGAAATTAAAAAAGTGAATTTAAGGTATTCTTCCGAATACCTGGAATACTTGTATCCTCACCTGGGTTAGACAATTATTTTCCTTTAAAATATTTATTTCGCTAAGAAATAATTATTTATATTAACCTATTTCTGTAGTCAAACAAATACAAGTTAACCTAACCAAATATATGATAGAATTTTAGACAAACACCATTAAAACTAACCGTTATCATAATTTAAATTAAGATAAACTTTTCCAGGATATGTTATCCCATTTCTAAGCTCCTCTATTTGTTGTTTGTACAAATTTGATTCTATAGATTTTCGTTTTCCTAACCGGTTTCGAGAAGCAAAGCATTTAACTTCAGTCTTCCAAAATATGATAATGATTTGGATTTTACTAATAGTGAGGCTTTTATTTTATATTCGAAAAAAATTCTCCAGCTAAACGTGCTTGGAAAATCAAACACGATGATTTTCCGAGGAAACTGTTGCTGATGCAAATAGCAAAAAGGACGTGATTCGGGATGATCTCTTCACCAAACAAAAGAAAAGTAATGAAATTGTCAATATCTAATTAGCATAAATGCCCCAAAATATCCATTCACCGAAACAATTCACAAGTATAAGAAGATGCAGTCAATTTCTTTCTCTCAGATCTATTGGAAAAGTCATAAAAATAGAAATAATTAATAGAGAATAATACCTTGTTCGTTTGGATCTAATTCCGGATTTGAATCTAACTTGGTATCCGACTCCTCCCAACTAAAGTGTCATATCGTTTTTTTTGTTTTCTATTGAATCCAACTTCACTGGCCGAACAAAAGCTCACATTCGGAGGAGCTTTAAAAAAAATGAAAAAGAGAACTCACCGGATTAAGGTATAAATAAATTAATTGGGCTATAGAATTTTAATTGGACTAAAAAGGTATGCTAAGGGGTGGTAAAATAATATAAAGTTACATTATTACCATTTTCCTAATTCTAATTAAAATCGGCCCTTTTACGAAAACCATAAATTTTTTCCTTTCTTCTCCTCACACCCTAAAGACACTCTTTCTTCCCTTCTTCATAGTCCATCGTTTTCAGACGAAAAAAAAGGTTGATTCATTTATTCGGTTTGAAAATTTTCATCG
Organism: Papaver somniferum; assembly: GCF_003573695.1. Taxonomy (NCBI): domain Eukaryota; kingdom Viridiplantae; phylum Streptophyta; class Magnoliopsida; order Ranunculales; family Papaveraceae; genus Papaver; species Papaver somniferum. The sequence goes on along the minus strand of NW_020628818.1, from coordinate 10,757,318 downwards.
ACGGTTAAACTTTTCGAACATGAAGCGTGCTATACAAACTAGTAGAGTTCCCGATGAAGATGATATTAAAATAATGCAAAGGAAAACAAAAACCAATTGGTGACGAAGAAGAATCTGAAGGGTTTAAAGAAATGGCGAGAAAGGAAGAGTGAGTGATGACATAAGCTCAATCTATTACTTTATTTTGTTATTTGAATGGCATGTTTAGATAAGATAAATTGAAATTATTGAATTGCGGTTATATGGTAGTCATGCATGGTATCTCTTCAACTTCCATGACGACTTTTTATATTTATTTTTGGCCGTCATGGTCGTAGGGATGATTATTATGATGAATTTTCATCAACTTTTCATATCTAAAAGAACAATTTCCAGAATCATCATGGTCTTCATCCCTAAATCATGACAATTAATGTTATTGTAGGAAATCAAGTTATTCTTGTGTTCATATTGATATTAGTCTCCAAGGTTATAATTCCTACACCATGGCGATTAATTATGTAGTAGAAAGAGTTATCATGATTAGAAAAGCTAAACCCTAATGACTAATAACTAACAGCAACATGACTGTGTCAATTTTGCACTTATTCATGGTTTGCAAATTATAACATGACCATTGTATCCATAAAGTAAATAGAAATCAACGTTGAGGATTATCGACCTTGACGACTAATGGCAAATTAACAATTCATTTCCATTGTTCTTGACTTTGTAGTTTGTAAATGCAAATTTTAATTGATTTCTTCAGTATTCAGAAATTTTTTAGGTTTCAAAAGATTGAGCAGGGGAAGAAATATGTCACTTCTACCTCGAAACCTCCTCTAAAAGGTGACAAACTCTTGATTGCATCACTTAGAAGGGAATTCATGGATTCAGGAACGCATAGAAACCGTGAAGGCAATCATACTTATGAATCATCGTCTAGAGACAATAATAATGGAAATTGATAATGACCAATTGATTCCAGCTGAGAAAGATGATGATAATGAAATTCATGATGATAAAGAAAATAGATATACCGATAATTAAGTTCTTGAGAAAGGTAATAATGAAGACGAAAGTTCTTGAAGAAGGCAATGATGAACATATGATGATGTTGAACAAGGTGATGGTCCAAAGACAAAGAAGTATAAAAAAACAAATAAACTTAGTGATTCCAACATGTCGTCATCTCACTTGAAGAAGAAGAAAAAATAACCAAACGAGTCACTCCTTGGGATACCCGAAGATGGCGGGCATATGCTTCTTGGATACAAAGACTCGTGAACATATGAAGTCTGCTTTATGATCGTAAGTAATATCAACCTTATGTTTTTGTTTTTTTAAGTCATTCTCTATAATTTGGTTCAAGTGTTGATATTTTTTATAATTGTGTATTTACAGAACTATGTATAGGATCATAAAAATAGGGTTCTTCTTTTGAGGCGCCAAACTTCGTATACTCTAATAAAGGTTTGTTGATAGACGCATTTATGTGTCTAATATATCTCAATTGTATATAGTGTTAGTGCTCGATTCTATACTTATTTGGTTATTTTATTTATTTGTAGGTGTTTTTAGAAGAATAAGGTTTTGCGGCGAAATTGGCTGAAAATGCGGCGTTTGGACCTCCGTTGATAGAGTACCGGAAGCACCTCAGAAATACCCCGGAGGAACCCCGAAAAAGTGTGGAAAATGTCCCAGAAAGCTCACTATACGGAACCTCGATTTTGGATAAGGGGTAACCTAGTTACTAAGGGGTGACCCATTTCCAGGCAGCTGCTAAAGGGACACCGGAGCTGGATAGGGGGCATCTCTTCTTCACATTTCAAATGAAGTTTTGGCGGGAAAGTGAGTTTGTTAACTGGTAGTTTTTGATCGGAATTTTTGAAGGAGCTATATTGCGATTAAAGGGCTGGAAATGTTTGGGCTTACTCTATGGACTTATAGGAAGCTAACATGGGTGATTTTAAGGGCCAGAAGTGGCTGGAATGACCGGGAGAAGCAATCAAAGTCCAAACAGGACACGTATGTTGTTGTTCACGTTCAAATATTTTGTGAGAAATTTTTGGGAGACTTTCACGCTGGATATACATGTATCTAGTTTTGTTCAAGTCAGGAGAGAGTTTTGTGGCAATGGGATAGCTAACAGACGCGTACAGAAGAGAGAAGAAGATAGAAACCCGTAACTGGCAGAGAAAAAAAAAAAAAGAGATTCTATCGGGATTTCTTTGAGCTGTGAAGTATATAAGAGGTGGAGAGAAGTTAGAGAAGGTTTATCAAGAGGTTTGGGGTCGAGCAGAGACCAGAGAGAGGCTAGAGGAGCGAAGAACGGGAGCTGCAGGAAGGAGGAGTTCTGCTGCTTCTGCTGCCATTAAAGAGCACGAAGAACACGAAGAACAGACTCCATAAGACAGTCATTTATAAACAGTGACAACGACTTTCTTCTGTGGGTCTTAAAACAACAGCGTCAACAGCAGCAGTGAGGTATCGTTATTTACAGCAGTGGTGTTTTATCGTTCTTCTCTGGACGCTTAAAGAGGGTCATAGTTTCACTGTATTATATTTTTCACTCTTTTAATCATATTTTGAGCATCAAATATTTATTTTTATAACATGATTATTATGAGTAGCTAAACCCCATTACTGGGATGATGGAGGAAACCATTCTTTATGCATGAGTAATTCTATTTAATTCTTTTATGACTATTTGCACTATTATGAGTTGTTTCATGATTTTTCTTGATTATTTGTGATTTTATCTGATGATGTATGCTTAGTCTAGGAACTCTTGATGCATCATGCTTATGATTTACATCTAATACTTTACAAAATCTATCTTTGGCAAAGAAAAGATTCGATATTTGTTATCATTATAAGCTATAATTGTCTAGAATTAATAGTTGATTCGCATGAGTATAAGAATTGGTGGAATCCTGAGTCCTAGTATCTCTTGATCCTGTGACAAATTGTGTATATATTTTTGTTTTAAAAATCTTTTCAAGTCCGAGCAACGAATTCTTACTTATCGCATAAAAAATACCACAACAAAATGGCGCCGCCGACGCGGACTTGTATATAGATTTGTTTTTAGGTTTAATTTTGTTTTTACTATTATTTGTTCCTTTTTACGTTTCTTTTTTGTGTCTTTGATTTACAGGTTCGAAATGGAATACTAAGGACTTGGGAACAAAAAGCTAAAAGCTAAAAGAGAAGAAAAAAAAAAAAGACATAAATTTTTTTTTTAGGATTTAATTTTTATTATTTATTTTTTTATATATAGCTTTTATTTATTCTTTTTTTAGAATTTGTAAATAGGCTTTATTTTTCATAATTTTTTTAATTTTTGGACTTTTTATTTGGACATTATTCTGGACTTTGGACAATTTATTTTTAAACCCTACGGAAGGGTTATATAAAAAAATATATATATAAACTGTTTGCAGGGAAGGACGACGATTACAATATCGTCTCGGCCCCTCGGGTTCGTACATGACATAGGAGTTGTGTCCCGAGTCGACTTCAACGGTTCATCCCCCGTCTGGTACGGGAGGTAAGTCCATCGAAACACTCGTGAATCTCCTGTAAGAGAGTTACTGTATTCCTTAAGGTGATTCATTGATTGAGGAAGAATTTGGACTGTTTTTAAATTCCTAGTAAAGGGCAAGGCCTGGCCAAATCAAGATAAGGACTCGGATTTCATCACAGTTTCCTTCTTGCCCGCCTTAGGAAAACGAAACCAAACGCGAACCTAAGCCTAAAATTTTGAATAGAAAGAGACCAATAGGGTAACGAGCTTAATAGGAAACTCGTTCGAAAAATATTGGTTGCTCTTTAAGCACACTTCAAAGTTCATGATGGTTTCTGTGAGTTGAATGCGTGACTGCGCCGCCTTGTCATAGCGGTGAGGCCTTGGGTATCAAAGCTCCACTGAGCTTCCCTCGCCTCGATTCAACTTACATTAGCTCGGATTGATTCCAGAGGGGTGTGCTCAAATTGTAACGAATTCCTTTTCGAAGGAATAGAAGCTGGTCTAGAAAACAATCTAAGTGGAGCCATCATGTTTTTTGTTTGCTAGATTCTATAGGTTTGATTTGGTCGAGTCAGCCTTGTTTTTGATTGTGTAGATTTCCTTTGCAATTAAGAATGTCGAACTGGTATAATAGAAGCCAATACAATGAATATCGACCTGAATTTGAATATGGACATCATCAGTATTATGACCATAGTGAGAATAGTGGCTGGGGACGCCAACCTTTTCAAGGTTATGGTTCATACCATGGTGAGCCCAATTAATATCCACACGTGCATCAGTCATACGAGCAAGAATATTATAGTACTAGTTCTTCGTCTCTAGAGGATACAATCAAACTATTAAAAAGTAGTCCTTATTATGATCCTTCAGTTCCTATTCCTTCTCTAGAAGAGACTCTCAGGAATTTAGCTGAGTCATCACGTCAGTTAGCTGAATCGACGTATAAATTAGATGAGGTGAATAACGTAGTTATGGACGAAAGAACTGCAACAACAACTGAATCTGTAGAAGATATCCTCAATAGATTAACTCAAAACTTAGATCCTACACTAAGGGAACTTTCTTTGGAAGAGACCCTTGAGAGGATAGCTGAGTCGACACGTAGACTTGAGTTAGAGACGAACGAAAGTATTGCTCGAAATAACTTGAATTGCCAATATAGTGTATCCAATAATACCCTAGAGAATGAAGATAGTTTTTCACATAATCAAGATAACGAGGTTATAATTGGTAACACTACTTATTTAGATAAGGTTCAATCATCTTCGTACTACTATGATGATGAGGATAGCAGTAATGAAGAATCTGAAATATGTAGGCATAGTGATCAGGAGTCTAGTAATCCAATTGAGCTGTATAGTGATTATATTATTTCTAGTTCAAATCCAAATAATTTTTATAATTATTCACCTATTCAAAAGGAAAAGGATTTGATTAGGGATACCACCGTTTTAGACGATGTAGTTTTTCCTTTTGATTACGAAGTCGATAGTGGTTTAGAGGAACCGGTTCATTTCGAAAATACTGTTTTAGAGTCTGGCGACTTAGAAACAATAGTCTTGGAAGAAGAAGATAGACCCGTAGAGATGAGTAAAGATGCACTACCTGATAATAACTTAGAAGAATCTCTTGAATATTTTAAGGACTCTGAAGATAAGGAAATTCAAGAAATAATTAGAGGTCTATCTAGAGACACTGAAAACTCTAAGTTTGGGGGTGATTATCACTTTCCTAGTGCCTTACCTTTAACTCTCAGAAAGTCCACACACTTAGGACTTGATATCTCTGCCTCGACCATTTTGAAAGATTTCCTTCATACTCGTTTTCCCGAACCTAATGACGTCCTGAAAAAAGTTCAGTCGTTAGAAACCCATCCTCTGGTTGATGTGGTTTGCCCAGGCTATGATACCCAGATTGACTTTGTTTTCCCACCAAATAGTTTTCTTCCAATTGTGGGAACGTATAGATTTCAAATGTGTCACTTATTAAGTTCTGAGACTAAGTCTAAGTACTTTAGGAAATTAGAATCGACACATTTGCTTCAGAATGACCACTACTCTGACTGTGGTCAACTATGTAAGTCATACCTAATTGACTTAGAGGATCCTAAATTATTTAGGTTATTTTGTGATTCCAGGTTCTTATCTGAGTTTTTCCAGACTCTAGGACCTAATAATTTGGATCCTACCTATGAGGAAATGCATCCGAGGAAAATAGTCTATTTAGACCCCTTCATAGAACCTGAACCTGAATCGCAATTAGTGATAGTTATCCAGAAACTAGGTAAGGGCATGCTAGTCTTGTACATTTTCTTGGTTCACTGCAGTTTCCTTTTGTCAGCTCTTTTTGGTTTTAAAGACCCACAGTTATTCCGGCTACTGTTATACGGTTCGAGTTGACTAAACCTTTTCTATGTCTGGATGAAGACTTTAAACTTAGCACTTCTTGGGAGGTAACCCAATCTCATGCAACACGGTAATATCTTTCCTTATCTCTTTTGCTTCAAATGGTAACAGTTTCTCCTTGTTCATGCTTTTAATTTCATCTTTAGAACATTGAGGACAATGTTAGATTTAAGTTTGGGGGTATAGGAGAAACTTTTTAGTTGCAGTATGAATAAATAAACTCCAGAGCCTAGAAATTTATGCGTATTTAGGATGGCACTAACCAATCTAAGTGGATGGAAGCATTTTGGTTGTAGGAGTTGAGGAACCAATCTGAATAGATGGAAACATCTAAAGAGTCTATTCATAAAAGCACAGAGCTCAGGTGTTAGAAATAACATGATAGTTTCACCATATCTCGTTGAGTCCTTTTCACTTCTATTTTTATTTTATTTTGTTTTTAAACCATGTTTCTCTAAGTGATAGGTGGGGCCCACGATTCAAGTTGTTACCAATGCTAGGATGAATTAGAGTGATTGAGTTACAAAAAAAAAAAAAAAAACAGTTGAAAAAAAAAGTTGAGAAAAAAAAGTTGAGAAAAAAAAGTTGAGGGAAAAAAAAAATTGAGACCAGACCATTCGACCAAAAGGAAAATTCAATAAAGTCGACCACTGGTACCCTTGTATATGCCAGTTGTGTTGACCTAGAGTTAGGTTATCGACCACTGGTACCCTTGTATATGCCAGTGTGTTGATATTAGTCAGACTAGTATCTCAATCCATTAGGATAGGTTCATTTTGGCGGAGGCCTTCAGACAGATATGGGAAACGCCGTTCACTTAGTAAACATCAAAACCATATATGTTTTTCTATATCCATCTTCTTGATCTATCCATGTGATTAGTTTTGACTCCGAATATGATGTCCATAGTGCAACTATCTGAGTAGAGCTCTGTCACTTTATATGAATTTTAGTATGCTTGAGTGCAAACTCGTGTACAGCAATTGGAATTTCGCATCAGGGTACTTCTTCCTGTAGTCAATAAGTATGCCAACCAAGGAGATTTTTTAGTGCCTTCCAAGGTTCTGCATAGATAGCTAAGGTCTGGAGTACAGGTTTTGTGGGTATATCTCTTGTAAGACCTCCCGAGACTATAACTCGGCCACTAGGGACACCTAGGGGTTTAAAGGCTTATTGCATACGCTAAATGCAATCGACGATGCCTGCGACAATGAGTTAGGATTTTATTTTGTAGTTTTGATTTGCTCGGGACTAGCAAATAATAAGTTTGGGGGTATTTGATAGACGCATTTATGTGACTAATATATCTCAATTGTATATAGTGTTAGTGCTCGATTCTATATTTATTTGGTTATTTTATTTATTTGTAGGTGTTTTTAGAAGAATAAGGTTTTGCGGCGAAATTGGCTGAAAATGCGGCGTTTGGACCTCCGTTGATAGAGTACCGGAAGCACCTCAGAAATACCCCGGAGGAACCCCGAAAAAGTGTGGAAAATGTCCCAGAAAACTCACTATACGGAACCTCGATTTTGGATAAGGGGTAACCTAGTTACTAAGGGGTGACCCATTTCCAGGCAGCTGCTAAAGGGACACCGGAGCTGGATAGGGGGCATCTCTTCTTCACATTTCAAATGAAGTTTTGGCGGGAAAGTGAGTTTGTTAACTGGCAGTTGATGAGTGCTAAAAAGTGCATATTTATATATATTTTTCTTGGCATTTAACTCATCCTTTGTGCATTAATTCTACATTTTATCCCATATTCTGTATTTTCATTGTTTTCAAGAATAAATATTTTTCTTACTTAATTTTATATTTTTAGGTAATAAATAAAGTTTGGATGAATTGCGGAGCGGAATAGAGCAGAAAAGTAGTGAAAAGCCGGGAGGAGTTACGCAAGGAAGCCGCGAAGAACGTTGTGCATAAAACCAAGAGGCTAGGAATGGTCTTGAAGAAGAAGAATTGTCCTTAAAGAAGATATGGGCTTGGCATACCCAAGGCCCAAAACCCTTACTCAAACACATTTCCACTATCCAAGCCCGTCTCGGATTTCAGCCATCAGATCGAAGCATTTCAGCATCCTACGGTCGCTCCATCATCGCACATCAAACTCCGAAGCCCCTGATTTACATCGAAACTCCCATCTCCATCTTGGGTCGTCCGTTTTGCTACATCCCTTCATCCGACGGTCGCTCCACGCTTACCTCCGTATCGCCGCTGGATCCACCTACCATCTTCCCATCCATCGCTCCTTGTCGCAGATCATCAGACCTCGCTGAACCCGCCTAACACCCAAGTATCGAACACCCTATACCCCTAGCCAAACACTCCCCTCATTCTTTCCATCGACTCCATCTTCTCCATTCCTCTACAGACGCCATACCACCACCTTTTCCACCACCTGCTCCGCCACCAACTCTCTGCCACTACCACAACCACCACTAACTCCACTTACCACCAACCCTAAGTCCATCATCACCTCTATGTCTCTCAACTAGCCTTTTCAATTTCACATCGCCCCAAACCCTAGCCGTTTGTGTGTGAAATTGGAGAGAATAGTTGGTAGGCATCAATGGACAAATTGAAGGCATGGGAAGACACAGAAGACACAATAGAAGAATGGGTCGACGTTATTGAGTGTTTTCAGAAAGTAGGTATGATTTAATTTTGATTTCTTTGAAACCCTAATTCTGATATTTTGGGGATTCTAGGGTTAAACGTGTGAAACTATAAATAGAAGGTGTTGGGTGTGAAATTGGGGCATACCTGGACTAGCCAGTGTGTCAATTAGGTTTAGTTTTAGATTTCTTTGTTTTCCAATTTCAATTTATGTTTCACTGTTTGGTTCTTAGGTTTTGTTTAAATGTTAGTTTCTTCAATTAAATATCACTTTCATCATGTGAATGTATTGTTCATGTTATGTTTGTGTTAATTAGCATGTTTGTATTGTTTCTTCACATGATCATGTAATTTCCCTGTTTAAACCTCAGAGAAGACAACTGAACTTTGACGGTTAGCCATTAGGATAGTTTTTGTTGAACTCAAAATAGCTTAGGCTAGTTAGATTCCTAAAAGCCCAACTGACTTGTGATTAGTGGTGCTGTAAGAAGACCACTAATGCTAGGGGTCAGTGGTGGCTCTAAGGGGTTAATCAGCTACATTAGTTAGTAATCCACTTCCTAGTTGACCTGTGATTGCCTGTGCCTTAAACAGACAGCCAATACTAGGGGTTAGATAAGGCTGTAAGGTTAGTTAACTAGCCATATGACAAAAAATTAACCTAGGTGAACTAGCTAGGTGAAGGGAATTCTCATCCATCTCCATACACTTCATTCCCATCCACAATTTCTTTCCCATGTTCTGTTTTGGTTAAGTTTTTCTTATTCTTTGCCACTGCCTTTGGCTCACTGCCACTGAATTTTATTTGTTTCTTTGTCTCTTAACTTCACTGCCTGTCACTAGCTCAGACTATCTAGGAAACTTTAACTCACACACACCTTGTCTCTGTGGATCGACCCTGCTTGCCCTGTTCTATACACTAGACCCTGTGCACTTGCAGGTATAATGTTTGTGACTCTTTTAGAGAGCCACCAAGTTTTTGGCGCCGCTGCCGGGGACTTGGGTGCCGTGTTTTTGAAGTTTTTCTTGCTGTTCTTTGCATACTCATACCTGCTGTGTAGTTCTGATAAGCATCTTAGTGTACTCATCTTGCATATTGCATCTGTAGCTGTAACTTAGTACCACCTCTAGTGCATCTGCATCATTTGCATAATCTCTTCTCCTTTGCTTCAACTGCATCATTCTGGGAACTGATCCTCTTCTCTGAGTTGCCAGGTGCTTGTGGTGCTGCTGTTGCAGCCTGTTGCTGCTGAATTGCTCCTGTTGCTGAAGCTGTTGCCCCTGCTGTTGTTGCTGTGACCTTGCTGTGAGGCTGAGAACAAACCTCTGGTGCTGTGAAGCCCAAATAGAGCTGCTGCTGCCTCCTGCTGGTGCCAGGCCAAGTCTGCTGCAACCCCTGCTGCCTGGTGTTAAATTGAGCCATCAAAGCCCAACTGGGCTGATTCCAAGCAGCTGAAAAAGAACAAAGCCCAACTGGGCTTTGTAACTGAAATACCCAACTGGGCCTCAGAAAAGCCAAAGCTTAGGATGATCCAAAGCCCAACTGGGCTTTTGCAACCTAACTGAGCAGCTGGGATGTGCTTAAGCAAGTAAGCCTAAACCCATTAAGAGAACCCAACCTGTGGGCTTCCATTTTTAATTTGTGGGCTTGTAATAATTTTTTCCATTTTTCTGTTGGGTTTGTAATTAATTGCTTGTGGGCTTGTTTGTTTAATTGCTTGTGGGCTTGTGGGTGTTAGACTGAACTTTTGAAAGCCCAACTGGGCCTCAGACCAAACAAGCAACACTTAGGCTATTTCAAAAGCTACATTGGGCTTCAGTTTGCATACACATTGTAGGCTTAGTTCACCTTCCCTTGACAAAGCAATTTCTCCCACCAATGTGGGCTTGCTCCTAATTTCAAAAACCAAAATTGCTCCCAAATTAAACCAAATTTTTATCATCTCCCTTGGGCCTTACTTTTTTGTGATTTGTGTGATTATTTCATAAAACAAAGACATGTCTGGATTTTGGTCTGCCTCTGGGAATAAATCTATTAGAGATGCTTACGGGCAAGATTCACCTTATGAGCCTCCCACAGACCATGATGTCAGTAGTTATAGGGATTATAATTATGGACCTTTTCAAGGTCATGAGCCTCAATATGCAAACCCGTATAACTATTCACCCATGTATCAACCTAGCCAAACTAATATGCATGTTTGTACCTTTTGTGGTGGTTTAGACCACCCTGATGAATATTGCTATGTTTTGCATGAATTTAGGAAATCTAGGGGATACCATGAAAATCCAAATTATGAAATGCCCACAAATTGTGAGGCTGGTAGTCATTGGGACCATAATCAACCTTTCGAAGGTTGTGATCAATATTTTGTAAACCCTAATGACCATGCACACATGTACCATTCACCACAATTTGAACATGAAGAATTTTGTACTCCCATGAATTTAGGCTCCACCGTAGAAGCTCTCAGACTCGGTGAGCAAAATTCTGATAGAACTATGTCACGCATTCAGGCGAAGTTAGATCAGATTTTGCTTCAACTACAAAAGGAGGAAATTCATGAGGAAATGCATGTTGTCCCTAATGAAGTGTCCAGTCCCATTCATCTAAATGATATTGAATATGAACCTGATTTAGAGGAACATGAATCGACTAAGGACACCACCACTTTTAATGAGGATCAATATGCATGTTACCAAGATGATGATTATGATGATAATGATATGTTAGAAGAACATGTTTTTGCTGAAAATATTGTGGAACCTTTTGGTTCAATAACATATGGCTTCTCAGCCTCAACCTTCATGAATGTTGTTTCTTCTGATACTCATTGTAATTCATATGCTTTTGATTCTAATATGGGGCTTGTACAATTCTTTTGTGAAGATGAACATGACATAGGAATAGTTGAATCTTCTGTAGACACTAATTTTATTATGCATGAGGACGAATTTGATGTGTCTGATTCCTTGCCTAAGTCACAAAATGTTATTTCTTCCGGTGATGATTTGAGTACTTCGAACAATCATGATACTGATTTAGGTCTTGATGTTTTGTTCGATGAATGTGAGCATGTTTTACCTGTTTCTGATTTAGGAAAAGTATGTGCTGGTACTATTGATCGTACCCATGAAAATAATTTAGATGTACCCATTTTCTTACCTAAATCTCAAATCGAGATTATTCCACCCAACCTAGATTTGGTTTGCAACAAAAATTTTAAACCAACTTTTCTGAAAATTCCCAATCTAGGATTGGAACTGTGTACCTCCCAAGTCCTCTTGGACTATTTTGCTTCAAAATATAACACTTTTAAAGAGCCACAGTTGGAATGCATTTCTTTGCCCATCCCGAAAACAGTCCATTATGAGTTAGACCTTTTGAATCCTGAACCCCTAAAATTAAAAGATTTTGTGCTTAAAATTAAATCTGTTGAACAATTTAGGTTTAGGGGTGATTCATTCGGTTTTTCACTCTCACTCCCATTTAAGTCCAATTTTAGTGTTTTGAAACTTTCTATGTCTCTACACTTTTTCTTTTGGGTTGATCCTCAACTCTTTAGATTGTTAGTGTATGGTGAATTTTTTGTATATAATCCAGTAGATAAAATTTCTTAAAACCCTTTTGTTCCTTTCGTATATATTTTTCTAATCCAATATGATCTCGGCTGACATATGTTGGATTCTTGCCTTGAATAACGGAGTTCTAATATTGCTTTCGCCGAAATCGGGTATTCTCTTTCCTTTTTCTCTACTCAACATGATCCTCTTCATATGTTGTATTATAATTTTGTTCATATTTTGAAACATTGAGGACAATGTTTAGTTTAGGTTTGGGGGTGAAAAGTAGATACTTTGATAATATGCCATAATTGAAAACAAGAACTCCTTCTTTTTGAAAAAAAAAAAAATTGAAAAAAACATAAAAAATGGAGCTCATTTACCTTGAAATGTTGACTCTTGTGCAAATATGTAATTTTTAGGAGTCTTAGTCTAGATATTTAGGCACCCTGATTCTAGCACAATTCACATAGTGATAAGAAATTTGCACGCGCACGATCTACCAATACATGTATGGCCTCGATCTTCAAGGTGTTTGATAGGAAGTCACGATTGCCAATCACTTTAGAATACTGAACGAAACTTGACTAGCTTGTTCTTTGGTTGGTTGGGATAGAAGGTGGAGGTTACATTAAGAAAAACAACCATCGAATTTAACTGGGTGCATCAAAAAGGGCTACCTCTTGCAAAATGTCATGTAATCTTTTGTTTCCTTTTGTATATGTATCAAAAGTGTTTCTTTGTTCTAAAAAAAAAAATAAAAAAAAAATCATGTATTTATCAATTCCATTCTCTCTTGTTCCAAAAATAAAAGAGAGTAGTCAATGTAAATAAGAGTCATGTAAATAGTCATTTTGTTGTTTCATTGTAATAAGCAAGGAGGGTGTATGCCATTGATGTACAACGCGAGTAATTGTGAAATACCTCCAACTCATTCACAATTCTCGTAAAGTCCGGACAGCTAGCTAGATTTCGACCTTGGTTCTTAGCCTGAGAAACTATCTCTTGGTGATTAGTAGTCATAACTTCAGATCTTTCTTTACACATGTGTAGATACACTTTACACTCTTATCACATGTCTTTATTTGTTATCAGTGCTAGGATTGTGCCTTTGATAGCTAGATTGACATCTCCATTTTGCTGTGAGCTTAAACTGACTTGCACATGTCACATTTGATGGAATCTGAGCTTATATTTTGACCTAGAACTTTGTAGGTACGTTCTAAGCAAACCTTCACGAGACTTGACTCGTCCACTAGGGACACTTAGTGGTTTAAAAGGCTTAGTGCATACGCTAAATGCATTCGAGAGACCAGCGACAGTGGTATAGGTAGGATTTCCTTAGTTTTGTTTTACTTGAGGACAAGTAAAATTCAGGTTTGGGGGTATTTGATGAGTGCTAAAAAGTGCATATATTTATCCCTTTTTGTTGGCATTTAACTCATCCTTTGTGCATTAATTCTACATTTTATCCCATATTCTGTATTTTCATTGTTTTCAAGAATAAATATTTTTCTTACTTAATTTTATATTTTTAGGTAATAAATAAAGTTTGGATGAATTGCGGAGCGGAATAGAGCAGAAAAGTAGTGAAAAGCCGGGAGGAGGTACGCAAGGAAGCCGCGAAGAACGTTGTGCACAAAACCAAGAGGCTAGGAATGGTCTTGAAGAAGAAGAATTGTCCTTAAAGAAGATATGGGCTTGGCATACCCAAGGCCCAAAACCCTTACTCAAACACATTTCCACTATCCAAGCCCGTCTCGGATTTCAGCCATCAGATCGAAGCATTTCAGCATCCTACGGTCGCTCCATCATCGCACATCAAACTCCGAAGCCCCTGCTTTACATCGCAACGCCCATCTCCATCTTGGGTCGTCCGTTTTTCTACATCCCTTCATCCGACGGTCGCTCCACGCTTACCTCCGTATCGCCGCTGGATCCACCTACCATCTTCCCATCCATCGCTCCTTGTCGCAGATCATCAGACCTCGCTGAACCCGCCTAACACCCAAGTATCGAACACCCTATACCCCTAGCCAAACACTCCCCTCCTTCTTTCCATCGACTCCATCTTCTCCATTCCTCTACAGACGCCATACCACCACCTTTTCCACCACCTGCTCCGCCACCAACTCTCTGCCACTACCACAACCACCACTAACTCCACTTACCACCAACCCTAAGTCCATCATCACCTCTATGTCTCTCAACTAGCCTTTTCAATTTCACATCGCCCCAAACCCTAGCCGTTTGTGTGTGAAATTGGAGAGAATAGTTGGTAGGCATCAATGGACAAATTGAAGGCATGGGAAGACACAGAAGACACAATAGAAGAATGGGTCGACGTTATTGAGTGTTTTCAGAAAGTAGGTATGATTTAATTTTGATTTCTTTGAAACCCTAATTCTGATATTTTGGGGATTCTAGGGTTAGACGTGTGAAACTATAAATAGAAGGTGTTGGGTGTGAAATTGGGGCATACCTGGACTAGCCAGTGTGTCAATTAGGTTTAGTTTTAGATTTCTTTGTTTTCCAATTTCAATTTATGTTTCACTGTTTGGTTCTTAGGTTTTGTTTAAATGTTAGTTTCTTCAATTAAATATCACTTTCATCATGTGAATGTATTGTTCATGTTATGTTTGTGTTAATTAGCATGTTTGTATTGTTTCTTCACATGATCATGTAATTTCCCTGTTTAAACCTCAGAGAAGACAACTGAACTTTGATGGTTAGCCATTAGGATAGTTTTTGTTGAACTCAAAATAGCTTAGGCTAGTTAGATTCCTAAAAGCCCAACTGACTTGTGATTAGTGGTGCTGTAAGAAGACCACTAATGCTAGGGGTCAGTGGTGGCTCTAAGGGGTTAATCAGCTACATTAGTTAGTAATCCACTGCCTAGTTGACCTGTGATTGCCTGTGCCTTAAACAGACAGCCAATACTAGGGGTTAGCTAAGGCTGTAAGGTTAGTTAACTAGCCATATGACAAAAAATTAACCTAGGTGAACTAGCTAGGTGAAGGGAATTCTCATCCATCTCCATACACTTCATTCCCATCCACAATTTCTTTCCCATGTTCTGTTTTGGTTAAGTTTTTCTTATTCTTTGCCACTGCCTTTGGCTCACTGCCACTGAATTTTCTTTGTTTCTTTGTCTCTTAACTTCACTGCCTGTCACTAGCTCAGACTATCTAGGAAACTTTAACTCACACACACCTTGTCTCTGTGGATCGACCCTGCTTGCCCTGTTCTATACACTAGACCATGTGCACTTGCAGGTATAATGTTTGTGACTCTTTTAGAGAGCCACCAGCAGTTTTTGATCGGAATTTTTGAAGGAGCTATAGTGCGATTAAAGGGCTGGAAATGTTTGGGCTTACTCTATGGACTTATAGGAAGCTAACAGGGGTGATTTTAAGGGCCAGAAGTGGCTGGAATGACCGGGAGAAGCAATCAAAGTCCAAACAGGACACGTATGTTGCTGTTCACGTTCAAATATTTTGTGAGAAATTTTTGGGAGACTTTCACGCTGGATATACATGTATCTAGTTTTGTTCAAGTCAGGAGAGAGTTTTGTGGCAATGGGATAGCTAACAGACGCGTACAGAAGAGAGAAGAAGATAGAAACCCGTAACTGGCAGAGAAGAAAAAAAAGAGATTCTATCGGGATTTCTTTGAGTTGTGAAGTATATAATAGGTGGAGAGAAGTTAGAGAAGGTTTATCAAGAGGTTTGGGGTCGAGCAGAGACCAGAGAGAGGCTAGAGGAGCGAAGAACGGGAGCTGCAGGAAGGAGGAGTTCTGCTGCTGCTGCTGCCATTAAAAAGCACGAAGAACACGAAGAACAGACTCCATAAGACAGTCGTTTATAAACAGTGACAACGACTTGCTTCTGTGGGTCTTAAAACAACAGCGTCAACAGCAGCAGTGAGGTATCGTTATTTACAGCAGTGGTGTTTTATCGTTCTTCTCTGGACGCTTAAAGAGGTTCGTAGTTTCACTGTATTATATTTTTCACTCTTTTAATCATATTTTGAGCATCAAATATTTATTTTTAGAACATGATTATTATGAGTAGCTAAACCCCATTACTGGGATGATGGAGGAAACCATTCTTTATGCATGAGTAATTCTATTTAATTCTTTTATGACTATTTGCACTATTATGAGTTGTTTTATGATTTTTCTTGATTATTTGTGATTTTATCTAATGATGTATGCTTAGTCTAGGAACTCTTGATGCATCATGCTTATGATTTACATCTAATACTTTACAAAATCTATCTTTGGCAAAGAAAAGAGTCGATATTTGTTATCATTATAAGCTATAATTGTCTAGAATTAATAGTTGATTCGCATGAGTATAAGAATTGGTGGAATCCTGAGTCCTAGTATCTCTTGATCCTGTGACAAATTGTGTACATATTTTTGTTTTAAAAATCTTTTCAAGTCCGAGCAACGAATTCTTACTTATCGCATAAAAAATACCACAACATTTGTCCACTAGAGAAGGAATGTGAAACTGTGAGATATCCTGTCGAAAAACTTTGGGTTGTGGTACAAAATTCAGTTACTGAGTATGATATAGTTGTATATGCATTTTGTGAGAGGTTTTATGGTGGGGTAATGGAGGTGACTCTTGACGATTGTCATCAAATTCTAGACCTCGAAGTTGATGGAAATCCGCTCAAGGCGGCTATGATAATTAACTTTGTTAGAACTAATTTTACAAAATGACAAAATCTTGTTTTGTTGGGACGAAAAGAAGACGGGGTCTATGTTTGTGGATGAGGGAGGTTATAAAAGCAAGAAGATGGATCTAAAGATATCATGGGAGATATGCAGTAGAACCGCTGATGTCTCGTGAAAGGAAGAAGCGTGTCTGAAGTACGAGTCTCTGCAACAACGACCACTTATTTGCAATGCATCATGGAAAATTGTGTCTTCCCCAGTAGTTCCGGAAACAAGGTCGACTCAAGTATCTTCAACTATTTCATCCCTACAGGATGTACTGCGTTGGTGGGACACTTGATGGGAGATTTTAAAAAGACTTCAAGGGCACGCACGATCCAAATTAATGGGAGTCTAGGTATGCTCTGGGTAATTGAATTGACTTTTTCATTTATACTTTCCAAATTGTATTGTTGATGTTTGGTACGAAGGATTCTTATTCTATTTTATATTGGCACATATTTGGATATGTGAGTACTTCTCTTTGTTAGTGAAAGCTTACTCCAAGATCAAAATAAATAGTGATTTCCTAATAGCCAACTTAGAGGACACAAGGAAAAATTTACCGGTTATTAGGAGAAGGATATGCCTCGACATCTGATTAACATGCGTGGAGAACATGAATGGAGATAAGGTAAATATCAACAAGAGATACATGATCACATACTTGTAAGGAAAGATGACGTAACATTTTACAACAGTCCCTGGTTTTACCCTAATGTATATTCAACTTAGGGATATTTTGCATTTCCTCCCCTCCCAAGATCGCTAATTAGCGTTTCCTCCCCAAAAAGATTAAAATTAGTGTTTCCTCCCATCGTCAGGTATTCCGTCCAAGCCCTGGTTAGATGACTCGGCACCAGTGCACACATGGCATAAACAATTTTTTATTATTATTAAACTATCCAAAATAACCTCATACCAAGATTAAGAAGGTTGCTTCATAATTCGTCAACCAAACACGACATTCCTCAACCAACAACACCAGTTCTTCATAATTCAAATTCTACCATTAATCACCGTTTCCTTCATCAAATTTACGAAAACTAGGTCATCTTCTTGTGTCTTGAATCTTGATTTCAAATAAACCCATATCAAATACAACTACCAGATCCACTCCCACTAAGCAAAACGTATTCTTAATCTCACATCCATCGATCACCACAGACTCTTCCATTACAGCAACAACAACCACTTCAGTAGCATAAGCAAATTTAAGTCTCTTTCTTTGTTCTTTTGTTTCTTTATTTCAGATGAAATGGAATGAACAAGAGAAATATATGTTGGATATGTATTTGGCAGTAAAGTGGATGAGATTTAGGGTTTGAGCAGAATTTGGGGATTATTGTTAGAAAATTCAATTGGGTTCGATTGAGAAGGTTCATGAAGCTGTGATGATATGGAGACATGGGTTATGTTTGATTTAGGAGACAGAGAAGGTGTAGTCGTGAACAAGGAAGTGAAATGGGTTGTTAATGGTGGGGGCCAACTGATTTTGGAACGGAATTTAGGGGTTTTCTATGTGAATCGATCTTGAGTTTACCACATAAGTATGGCTTGATTGATTGAGTTGTTAGCTTGGATGTCTAGTTTATGGATGAATATTCAATGAAGTAAAATGAACAGCTGTGAAGAAAAATGGTGTTGGTCGTGGTTGTATGTGGATCTGCATATGTGAACGTTATAAGGCTTCCTCTACAACAACAGATGATGTTTGATTGGTGCTAATTCTGTGTAATTGGGTTTGGTGATGATTGAAGGGGTCTGTGTGTTCTTTCCGAGCAGAAGAGAGATGATGAATGATTTTACAAGTTTTTGAAGATTAGCTGCGATGGGAAGAATAGGAGATGGTGTTGTGGATTTTAAATCACCACCATTCATTATTTCACTTTATCTACAACCGTTAGATTAAATTAGTATGTGAGGGTAATTAAGGTACTTCTAGTTACACGTGTACAATTTATGCCACGCATGCACAGATGCTGGCTCAGCTAACTGAGCAATGGATGGAATACCTAACGAGGGTAGGAAACACTAATTTTAATCTTTTTGGGGAGGCAACGCTAATTAGCGATCTTGGGAGGGGAGGAAATGCAAAATATCTCTTCAACTTATGATCCTTCTAGAGAAAAGCGACAACTTGGTGATGTTCAATAAGAACCCAATTCCAATGATGATCCATTCTTTAAAGTGGACGGATACGAGTGCAGCTCTGGACAAAAATCTATTAAGGTATTTCACTCTCCAAATCCAGAAAATTTTCATTGGGACAACAGACATAAACATAGATTTGATGTCAGTCGTTTGAACTTGTGACTGACAGTCATAAAGCTCATAATAATTACATGGTCCTCTCATTTTGTGCATGCTAGTGAATTCTTGAAGAAAATGATCAACCAGATTGGAAGAAGAAGAATACCGTCAAATACCCATCAACTATGAATAAGTTTATTATCAGTATTTTGTATCTCTCATTGTTTTAAGATTTGTGTCAAATTTTTAAATTTATTAATCGTTTGTTGTTCAATTGAAAATAAAAAGACAATTAAAAAATCCTTTTGAATATAATGTGTTGCACGAGATATAGGAGAGTCATTGTTGGTTGAAAAATAAAATAAGTAGTTGACTTAACTAGAATATAATGTTGGTAATGAAGGTGCCACCGAAAATTTTGGTCAAGCAAGTTTTGGAACAAAGAGATCTCGTAGTTCAACGGGTGAAAACCAGAGAAGTATAAGTGAAGTAAGTAGAAAGTACAACTACTAATTTTGAAAAAATCCTTTAAATATACTTGTTTTATCTACCAAACAACACACACCTATTTTCATATACTCAACAAATTTCATTTCATTATCTACCCTATCAAAATCAATTTATATCTCTACAACTATGACATCATACAATTCGGCGGAAGATTTATCCACAATGAAAACGACAGAAATTTATTTAAATACCCCTCATTTTTTCCCCTTAAGAGGTATATTTTAAGTAGATAATAAAACTTAACTAGTACTTTTTTGGATAAAGAAATTGAAGTAGTATGTTCTTAACGTGTGAAAGCATCAAATCAACCCACTTCGGAGGTTGAGTTGACTTAATATACTATTAAGATGTGCCAAAAATGAAACCCAAAAAACTTGAAAAATACCTCTTAAGGGTATGGAGAATCTTGTAAACAAAGAGTATTTATGAAATTCCCACTCAAAAGATGGTATAATGAAACCCTATTTGAAGATGCCCCCAAGATGAAAGGGTTGCACCAGCTTTTTTGGGGAGGGTATGGGTACAGTATGTGCGAGATCATAATAATATAAATGGAAGGTCTCAGCAACAAATTCGCTATAGGTACCAAGTTTTCCAAAAAGGGGGATGGTTGATTATGTAGCCATACAACAACATGTTTTGTGTGGCAGCCATTGAGGCTTGTCGATTCAAGAATTTATAAGTATTTTTTGAATTTCTTTACATAAGCTAAGTTGTTTGGTATTGCAAGTAATCAACACTAACAAAGTAAGTGTGTGTTTGTTTCCTATAGGAGGGAGTCACAAAAAGGAACTACTACGAGGAAAAATGAATACAACTTATATTTGATGAAGGCTATGAATTCATAAAGCCCAAAATTCTAAAGATTAACCCGAACTATATGTGATTCGAAGACTCAGGAAAATATTCCGATGAAGATTGGGAGTTATATAAGTTTTTGATTAGATTTTTTAGATACATCTTTATGTAAATCCTCACGATACTATAGCTCGTGTACTAGGGTCACTTAGGGGTTGAAAGACTTGCACATACTAAGTGTAATTGTGATTCCTATGAAAGTGAGTTAGATTTTCAAATTTCAATAAATCTACTAAACCACATTATAAATAAAAGAAGTATATTACATCTTTTTAGTTTCTCTTTTGGAAGAGGCATAGTCGGCATGCTCTGATACTACGTACAATGACGACTAATACAAGGTCGTCATGGTCTCATTTGTACAAACTAATGACTCACACTAAACAAATACTCAATTTAGTTATAAAATAGGTCAATTAATAGTGGGACGGAGGTAGTATTACAAAAACCATAGTCACCTGCAACACTATAACCATGACGACTCCGGATTGGTTTGAAACTTAATACACACTATCCTCTGGAAGAAAAATCTAAATAAGCCATCATAGTATAATTTTCAATACCATGATGACAGTTTGCATTTTTAGTAGTCATTGTTTCAGTATTACAATGATCATTTTTGTTGATCGCCATAAAAAGGCGTCATTTTTTTACATTACAATGCCGACTATGATCTGTCGGCAAGTAAATTGCTATCGCCCCTGCTGATTTTTGATAATCTGAGATTAAATTTATCTAACTTCTTCCTGTCATATTAAGAATTAAATCAACAAAACCCTTTGAAATTCCATACAGAAAATTGTTTGACTAGAGTAATTCATATTGGTTACGAAATTCTCAAAAGCATAATTTTAAAAAAATTTGTTCTCAAATTCATAAGCAAAATCTAACAAAAAAACTATTTTAGAGAAATGTTCCTCGTACAAAGTTCTACGTTCCTACCAAAAATGAGTTTATTCTGAAATGTATAACACCACCATCTACTACTTTAAATATGAGCCATTGAAAATCAAACGATTTTTAACCATTGAAATTAAGACTGGTAGATTGTGAGGTTTAATATTTCGAAATACGCTCATTTTTGGTAGGTATACAAATCATTGTAAGAGGAATTTATCCCCAAAATATTAGCTCCAAATCCGTTACGGTTTGGTTTTTATTCACAAAAATGACGTCCATCATGTGAGATGGCGTGAGAATAAACATGAAAATGGATCCTTCCACTTTAATCATTACTCAAAATATATAGCTAAATTAAAGGGCTTTAGAATCTACTTGAAAATAATCATTAGCCGGACGCTAATGTCTTAAGGGAAACGTGTTGAACACGTGACTCACTCTGTTTTTCCAAAGTTTTGCCTTGTTGCTGCTGTGGAGATATGAGAAGCTCGTTCGTTTCGTCAATCGAACAATTCCATTATAAAGGAGATAAGTATCAATAACTTTTTCTTATTTGATTTTTTCTTTATTTTAATTATTGCACCTAACAATCTTAAGACATTAATATTTGTAATAATCAAAAATGGTTGGTTGGTTTGTGAATCATGGATGTTAATTGTGGAGTGAAAAACAAAAACGAATTTTTGGTCAGCTGTAGAGTTTCGAGTTTATCTCTTAACCTAGAAGGAATTTCGATGAACACTTTTGACACAACGTAGTTGACATCCTGATAGTTACCCAAGTAAAATTTCAGAATTTTTGGAGTTGTAAAAGTATTTGTTTGATATTTTACAAAACAGACAAATGTTCCTGAAAAATTCTGACGGGCAAACTTTTGTTGTTAACTAAAGTATTTTTTATGGGGTAATCATGAGTTTTTTGATATGGTGGTTCAAACGAAGTTTGTAAATCTAGATATTATCTTCAAAACTCATATTTTATCTTCCGTTTCGGAACTAAGGTTTGTGAGATGTGGTGTATTAGGTGATTGGGAAATTACCGTGTCCGTGATCAGAGTATAAACGAAGATTGTGACATGAAATTGAAAAGGAACATGGCTACCAGGCGCATGTGGATGAACACAAGTCTTCCAAAGCTGACAAAGGAGGGAATATCAAACACAATTCTAACCGTAGTCTTCATAAGAAAAGTATGTTTCGTAAAACTTAATCCGGCCTTACTTTAATTAAGGGTGATTGTTATGTTTGTAAAATTCCGGACCATACGGTAGTAAAGTGTAGACAACATAAAACCTTAATAAGTAGAAAGTTAATGCTAATTTAGTTGAAACAAATTAGAACGAGTTCATTGACATGATGTCGGAAGTTATTTTAACAACCAATGTGAGAAACCAGAAGGTGGACTCTGGAGCCACCAAGAATGTTTGTTGAAACAGAGACCTGTTCACCTCCTATCAGAGGATAGGGGATGTCGAGAAACTCTTTTTGAGTAACTCATCTGCAATAGAGGTTGCATAAAAGGAAAAGGTCGAGCAGAAGCTCATATCTGTAATACTCTCACATTGAATGAAGTTTTCATGTTCCAAGCATATGCAAGAATCTTGTATCTTGTTCTATTGTAGATGGAAAAAGATTTAAGATCTTAATTTTTCTGGAAAACTTGTTGTAACAAGGCAATTATTTTTTAAGCAAGAGTTATAGGACTTTGGGTCTATATAAGCTTAACGGAAAAAACTGATGATGTGAACATAGTTGATTCTTGTGCTTTCTTTATGTGATTGATTGTTTTATGTGGTAAGCTTGTAACCGTAAACTTATAAGTCAATGCTTAACTGGATAGCATAGGCTG
Organism: Papaver somniferum; assembly: GCF_003573695.1. NCBI lineage: Eukaryota > Viridiplantae > Streptophyta > Magnoliopsida > Ranunculales > Papaveraceae > Papaver > Papaver somniferum. Next base: position 10,734,124 of record NW_020628818.1, on the reverse strand, counting down.
CGTACCCAAATTTAGTTTGGACTTTGAACACAAAAGTGAAATCTGTGAAGAATCAAATTTGCTTTAAAACCTTTTAGCACAGATGTTCAGAGTAATTCTAAGCCTTTAGAATTAATTCAGTTAGGCCTAGATGACATGAGTTCAACCTAAAATCACTGTGGTAAAAGATGGTTTATAACTTCCGTAGATGATTGTACGAGGTACTGTCTTGTATACTTGCTTAGGGATAAGGATGATGCCTTAGAAGCCTTAAGATGTATAAACTTGAAGTTCAAAACCAATTAGAAGAACCTTGAACATAACAACTGTATCCTTAAGAAGATGATAATTGTCATGTTGATTAGTTCAGGATTACCTGCGGCCTTGTGGGGGGAGGCAGTCATGTTAACTAGTATATCCTGAATAGAGACCCTTAAGGATCAGATAAAACTCCATATGATTTATGGATAGGTAGATGACCTTCTTATGAATGCGTCGAAGTGTGGGGTGTTTGACTAAGTTTGCCATTCTCTTCCTAAAAGAAGTAGATAAAACCAAAAATGTTGATTGTGTCTTCATATAAGGTATGCTGAGTATACTTCTACATATAGATTTTTGGTTGTTGTTCTGATTTTTCAGACTTTGGTGTGATTTTTCTGACTTTGTGTGATACTATTACATAATCTAGGGATGTGAGTTCTTTGAGTGTTTATTCTTAAACCTGTACCTCATTAGAGATGTGTTGTTGATCCCTAGATTTATTTTCAAATAGTCAGAACTTATCTTAAAGGAAGATGAAGTTACGGTTGAGCCTAAGAGAAGTAAAAAAAAATTAGACTTGAGACTTCTTATGAAGCCGACTTCATAACATGCCTAGCTTAGTCTAAGCCCGGACTTGTAAAGAAGCCTTGATATCTACTGAAACCCCATTCTGGTAAGAAGCTTCATTTAGTGAAATGGACTCAGTCCGTCGGAACCTGACTTGGGAGGTTTATAGTTTACCTCCAGAGAGTAAGACCATGAGATGTAAATGAGTCTTTAAGAGGAAACATTAGGTATATGGAATGTAGAAAAATATTAGGCTAAGTTGGTAGCTAAAGGCTATAAACTAAAAGAAGTGTATTTTCCTTGATTCTTATTCACATGTGACGAGATTTACTTCGTTGAGATGCTAATTGTTATTGCTGTCATAAACAAATTAGAGATACATCAGATGGATGTTAAGACAGCTTTTTAAAATCGTGAATTAGATAAAGAAATTTACATAGACCAACCTGAGGACTTTGTAGTGAAAGGTTATGATGACAAAGTTTGTAAGTTGAACAAAATTTTGTATGGTTTTAAAATAAGCACGTAAACAGTGACATGGAAAATTTGATCATGTGATAATGTATAGTGGATTTAAGTTAATGAATCTGACAAGTATATTTACAAGTAACTTGTTAAGGATGCCTGTGTGATTGTATGCTTGTATGTTGATGATATGCTTATACTTGATACAAACATATGTGATTAATTCCACTAAAAACATGCGTGAATGAGAACGTTGACTTGAAAGACTTAGGCCCTGTTGATGTAATCTTAGGGATGAGGATTAGAAATAATCTAGCATTTAGTCTTAGTCGTTCTCATTATGTTGAATTTGTGCTTAAGAGATACAATCAGTGTGATTGTAAGCCTGCTTGTACTCCGTACGATTATTCTTGTAGACTCAAGAAAATTAAGGATAGTGGGTATCTTAACTTGAATACTCAAGAGTTATAGGATGTCTGATGAATTTAATGAACTGTAAGTGTCCAGACATTGCCTATAGTGTGAGTAAGTTAAGTAGATATACTTGTTGTCCAGAGCAAGCATTGGGATGCACTTAGTAGAGTATTACGGTACCTAAAATACTCTATTACCTTTTGTTTGGTTTATGAAAGGTATCTTGCTGTCCTTGAGAGACTTTGTGATGCAAACTGGATAGTTGACTCAGAGGAGTCTAAGTCTACGAGTGGATATGTTTTCACTCTAGCAGGAAGGTTTGTTTTGGAAGATTTCCAAACATACATATATTGCTCAATTCATTATGGAATCTGAGAGTATTGCGATAGATAAAGCACGAGAGGGGTGAGTGCCTAAGATGCTTTTTAGAAGACATTCCTCTCTGGCATAGGCCTGTGCCAGCTATATCTATATACTGTGTTAGCCAAGCTATAATAGCTAAAGCTAAAATAACTAATCTCAATTGGCGTTATTTCCATTGATTGGATAAAGTCCAAGGAGAATATCGCGCAACCTTTGACGAAAGGTTCATCCAAGAGATTGTTAGAAACACATCGAGGGGATGGGGCTTAAGCTCATAAATTAAACTTTCCATGAAGGATACTCAACCTTGCTGACTGGAGATCCCAAGATCAAGGTTTCGAATGAGACAACTAATTTGTGGTGGGTAAAGGTAAACACTATCAGAGAATTTTATTCTCTGTCCCTTCCCTATGGTGTAGACGTGATAGTGTGACTGCATGTGAAGGATGACTTTTAAGAAGTCTTAATGAGTTCTATAGTTTCAATTTAAGATTGAAGTGGGGTGTAAGTAACACTCTTTATGGAAACTCACCTATCTGAATAGGAAGTGGGCCGCTTCCTATGAGAATATGAGCTTTGATTCTCTAGAGCATTCTGAGAAACAGGATATGTCCAGGGCCAAATTGGACAAAACGGCACGAGCTTGGAGCAATCTTGGAGATATCACCCGTGGTTGTTATCGCGAATTACATCAAATGCTAGCAGTTCAAGACATAGTTCACTGTCTCTAGCAAGTAATTCCGGTAATATCTCACTAAGCAAAGGTTCAAGACCTCATGGACACCTCTGCCTAAAATGGTATTTCCTGCGCTTTTTATGTGATTTTCGTTTTGATGGTTTTGGTATTACTGGAACTTAGGACCTAAAGGTCCTAAGGGTTCACTAGTTCATGCTTTTTCACTTTGGTGAAAGATACCTATAGTCTCACCATGTGAGAACTAAAGATGAAAGCTCTCAATATTATTATGATTTATGCAATCCATAGTATGACCCTGGGGTCAACACACTTTTGTGTGAGGGAGAGGACGTCGAAATGACTAGTATGATTTCAACACTTGCACGATCAGTCTGTTTGGATCGTGAGGTTGGGATGTTGATTTACCAAGATCTATCTGTGTTTTCATGTTTTATTGAGTTTTCATTCATGTGGGGGATTGTTGGAAAACGATTAATAAAAAAATAATTTTTTAAAGTTTTAATAAAAAATTATAATTTATTGTTTTCTTTTGTGAATGAAACTTTTTAGTCCCACATTGTGGAGTTTCCAATTTTTAGTAGTTTTAAGAAACTATATAAACTTATTAGTCCCACATTGTGGAGTTTCCACTTCTTAAATTGTTTTATTCCATTATATAAAGAAATTCACTACTTTTGTAAAATCTATGGGAAAGGGGTTTCTCTATATTTTAGAGGGACCCCTAAGCGAAAATATTTTATAGCGTTTCTTAAGAGTTCGCGATTTTCCTTAACGGTTTTTTCGGAGTTGCCAAGCTCAAATTGAGCATCTACTACATATTCTAGTAGTAGGTGTAGTAGGGTGTTTTATCCTGAAGATATCCGTCCTGTGAGGGCTATAGCATCACTCTTGAGTGTAGCCGGGCGCTAATGTCTTAAGGGCAACGTGTTGAACACGTGACTCACTCTGTTTCTCCAAAATTTTGCCTTGTTTCGTCAATCGATCAATTCCATTATAAAAGAGATAAGTATCAATAACTTTTGCTTATTTGATTTTTTCTTTATTTTAATTATTGCACCCAACAAAAACAACCTCTAAAGAAAGAAACAAAGTGCAGTAAAACGCGGCCAATGCATAGAGGAGGGAGTTGTTGGACTTTGAGATTCTACAAACATAACTGCTGCTATAATGTCAATTCAATTTTACAAATGGACAAAATCTAATCCTTAAAGCATATTTTTTCAAAAAGTAAAAAAACTGAATGGAGTTATCCTGATCAGCGATCACAGTATAAATCCAGGCATATGCACTTCAAAAATATGCAACTTATACTTCCACACTATATCTTACAAGCAGAAAACTAGCTATGGATGCTGCAAAGTCGATCACAACCAAGAAGATGTTTCTCTTTTTTGTGGGTTGCACACTTCTCATTGCTCTTCATGAATGTAAGTATGTTTTTATTTTCAATCTTTTCTTTACCAAAAAAGTTGTTTCCATTGCAAGTATATTAATTTCGAACCCTTTTTTAAATCCCGCTTTAACTAGGTACTGAAAACATTCCAAGGAGCAGCAGTCCTAAGGAAGAAGAGAAGATGATGAAGCCTACAGCATCTGCTAATTTGGATTGCAACGAAATGAAGTGCGCGGATCAACTGCCTTGTTGGTGTTGCTACGAGCGATCAAAGGGAACATTCTGTTTACCAACAGAAGATAGTTGCAAAACCGTTTGCAATAATCTCCCACCAGCCACCCATAATTGAAAGCATGAGCTCAACATGATAAACCTTTCCAGTTTCAATTATCATGCAAAATTGCATCTTAGGATTTCTTGCGTTTTCTTCATGCCAGTGAAGTTGCTACATCTCTGTGCGATTAATGTAATACTAATAATAAAACTTCGCTAATAAACGATATTTCGGATACGATGTCGAATGGATATCCATTGACACCCTCAAGCAGGCCTACTTGGTGGTCAACTCGAATCAATAATTGCAGGATATCAAAAATGGATACAGAATTTGCTAACTGGGAAAAGCCTTTTTCAATAAAATCCTGGGACCTGGGAACAAATAATAGTACGTACAAAATTAAATGTGAATTTTGTTTTCTGAAAATCCTACCGACAGGAACCTCATGCAGTTGTAGTGTGTGGTAGGCCTAAAATGTGCTAATCTTTATTACTTGATTCTTAATTATTACTCTTTTACTTTAGTGCTGAAGCTTAATTGGAAAAGAGTCTCCCTCCATATTACAGATAAGAAGCACATGTCTCCTCTTTGGTTATGCAATTGATGTACAAATTACTCTCAGTTCAGCTGGATGGTAATTTAGTCAGCCTGCCATCATGGCGCATTTCAGTGTCATTGTACCGTAATTTTATTATCCAGGTGATGGCTAGACCCACGGCTCCATTTGCGGGACGCCTAGCCATATTCTTGGTAGCATGTCATTATTCAACTGTTTAAAGAGCATCAGGAAGGATGGAGAGGGACGGGAATGTGATTATGGATGGAGTGCCGCGTAAACAAAGTATGTTGTTTTGTTTGCGCCTGCTTTTTGTCTATTCTATTTGATTCGTCCGGCCAAAGCCAAAAGAAAGGGTGAGGGAATAATGCTATACTGGTCAAATTGAAACCTGGTGTACAAAGAAAAGAACTATGTGTATGTTTTCATTCAAAATTTTAGCAAGACAAAGTCACAAAAGCAGCACTAAATTGTTGTCATTATCTTTTCTCTTAAATGGGTACTTGTTAAAATACACTTTTCTCATCACTCTTTTTTTTCTTTTTCTTTCTCTTTCCCACTATCCAATCCAGCAGAAAAACCCCACTTGAAAGCCAAAGCTTTTTTGTATTTATATTCATTTCTCTTCCAATGAATTCCATAGCTGCTTTACAGTTCTCTTTAGCTTGCTAGCTTATAATCAACCCACACAATACCTGTACCCCTTACATTCTACCAAGACAGAATAAAAGAGAGAAAAATAAGATCTTATAGTTGTTGAAGAATTTATCAAATGGGTTCAACTTCAGGAAATGGAAGTAATGGTAGTAGTAGTTCTTATGATTTGTCATTTAAGATTTTATTGATAGGTGATTCAGGTGTTGGTAAGAGTAGCCTCCTTGTTAGCTTCATTTCTAATGATACTGCACCGGAGAACAATCTTTCTCCTACAATCGGTATGTATGGCGCTAATTCAGTCACTAAGTTCTTGTTTTGTTGTCATCGTGCTAGCTAATTCGTTTTTCATGTTCATGGGCATCATTTTCTTGTCACAATTGTAGGTGTGGATTTCAAGATCAAGCAACTGACTGTTGGTGGGAAAAAATTGAAGCTTACAATTTGGGATACTGGTTAGTTACCTTCTAAGCTACCCATAATTTCTTACCCAAATTCTTACTTAGGAAAAATATTCAGATTTCATCCGTGGTCGTCGATTCATGTCTAGAAATTTTGTCGAGTTGTGTAGCTTTTTACCCTGGCTTGTCAGGGAGTAACTCCTGATGCATATCTCGCTTTTGCAGCTGGACAAGAAAGGTTCAGGACGTTAACCAGCTCTTATTACAGAAGTGCTCAAGGGATAATTCTTGGTATGTCAATTCAAATTTGTAAAAAAAGATTCATTTAGATGTTTTTAAAGCAACAAAATCAGCCATTGCGGTTCATTTGAGCAACACAGATTAAACTGATTCAGTTTCTTACTTGTTCTAGTCTATGATGTTACACGACGAGAATCGTTTACAAACTTGTCAGATGTATGGGCAAAGGAGGTAGAGCTCTACTCAACTAATCAGGATTGCATCAAAATGCTTGTTGGGAACAAAGTCGATAGGGTAAGAAGTGCTCCTCTCTGCTTCTATTCTCTATGCTAATTAACATTCTGTACAAGAATCTCTCTTTCAACAGCAGAAATGAAAAATTGTCATATTGTTTTAGGATGTTGAAAGGGCAGTCACAAGAGAAGAAGGTGTTGCTCTTGCAAATGATTTGGGATGCTTATTTCTTGAATGTAGTGCAAGAACTCGAGAAAATGTGGAGAAGTGCTTCGAGGAACTTGCTTTGAAGGTACATTTCTCTTTTCCTTGTTATTAACTAGGAATTTTCATTAGTCCCTGGAAACTTTGCAGGTATCCTTGAGCTAGAAATTTTGTTTTGCTGGCTCCTTGCTGTTTACTCGTGTATAACATCTGTGTGCTCGTTCTACGATATTGGATTGTTGTGCAGATTATGGATGTTCCAAGTTTGCTGGGCGAAGGATCTAATGCAGTTAAAAAGAATAACATTCTGAAACAAAAACAGGAATATCAAACGCCTCCAAGCAGCGGCTGTTGCTCTTAAGGGTGCCACATAACAAACAGAGACACTTGAGAAAAACAAAGATATCAAGCCAGTTCCCAACCAGCAGGCATGATAGAAAAACCCCGAATGAGATATGATGTAAATGTTTTTAATTTTCTTTCAAAATGTGGATTTCTTAAAGAATTTGTTTAGTAATGCCAGTGATTGCATAACATCAACTAGATAATGTAAAACATACCAATGCTACCTAAATCCGCTATACTTTTCTCTTTCAAGTTCACTTTTTATGTTTCTACAACAATTTAAGCTTGAAAATTAAGTTATGTTGGATTCACCCTAAAGAAGACAACTCCCACATCTAACAGGCTCTTGCAGCAGCAGCACTGCGTTTTCTGGTTCTGGAAACACCTGGATGTAGCCAATCAGAAGGAACAAGTCTTTTGCAAGAAATTGGGAAGCATAGAAGAAAATGACAACAAGGCCTGATGAATATAATTAACAGATTAAATTTGTAATAGTTTGATAACAGTAAGCCTAATAAAGATTATTAACAGAGAAAAGAAGACAACCAACTCATAGTTTTTATAAAGTAAAGCCTAATAAGGTATCCAGTTTGTCACTACAGACTAATGGAGAGACTATATCAATGAACAAGTGAGATGATGCCAACGCCTTAAAAACATTGGCACCTGCTAATGATTTCAAGAGTTACACTATATCACATCTGTTTCGTCACTGCCTTCAGGAACTACAGCACGCTGATCTTGCAGGAGCAGCAGAACTGCTGGCAGGTACTTGTTTGACTATCTCGATGGTAGGTACCTGCAGCAAAGAACATCAGAAACCAGAAACTTAGTATTTGGACTCTAACAACTAATATTTGTTCATGTGACTTTAAAGATTACCTCAGCTTTAGTTTCACTTTCTGCAAGTCTTTGCTTTACATCCTTTGCAATTGAGAAGAAAACCTCCTCTACATTAAAGTTCGTCTTTGCACTCTGCAAAAAAGTGGTTCAACAGTGAGAGTGAGTCAACTGACAAAAAACTTGATACCATTCCCTCGAAGATATGAAAAGAGAAAGAAAAAACTCACTGTCTCAAAAAACTTGATACCATATTCATCAGCTAGAGCCTGACCTCGTGAAGTTGGAATGGCCTATCAAAAAAAGATTAGTTTGTCAATAATTTACCACATTTCAAGGCAGAAAAGAAAATTTCACAGAATTGACTAAGGCTACTGCAATTTACCCTCTTACTCTCATCCATATCAGCCTTGTTGCCCACCAATATTTTGTTAACATTATCTGATGCATGTTGCTCAATGTTCTTGATCCAGTTCTTAATGTCTAAACATATCTTGGGTCAAGATCACAAATACCAATGAGGAACCATGCAAGAATTGGTACTAGTCCTAGAGTCCAGCGAGTGAATGAATCCAAATGAAATGTACAGAATAGACAAATAAAAACTGAGGTGGATACTGTTAAAAGAGGATTCGTCGGTGACATCATATACAAGCAATATACCCATAGCTCCCCTGTAATAAGCTACATGATAGGCAACAAATAATACGAACTGTTAGACATTATAACAAGAAACCATAGAAAACGACGATGTCCGAGCTTAACCAGGTTAAGCTGTATACAACTTAAGAACAGTATGACAAGGATAGACCTTATATAAACTTATCAGCAATATGACTACATACCTGTGGTAATCGTCCGGAAGCGTTCTTGACCAGCAGTATCCCATATTTGCAATTTGATACGTTTGCCCTCCAGCTCAACAGTCCTAATCTTGAAGTCAATCCTACAGAGAAGCACCATCCTTGTTTAAGAAAAACAGTAAAACAGATCGTACCAAACACTCCCAAATTGAAAAGTGATGATACACACCCTATTGTAGTGATGAAACTTGTGGTAAATGAATCATCAGAGAAACGCAAAAGAAGGCAACTCTTTCCAACTCCTGCAAACATACAAGTCCATCATTAAAAAAAAACAGTAATAGTATTGTCTTCTCTCTTCCATTCTATAGCAAATGAATAACTATTTTTCAAGTGAAACAACTGACAGATGAGAAGCTTAATTTCGAAACATAAGCCCAGAAAAACTCAATACTATGTGATGAGGCACCAAGTACGAACTTAAGAACGAACTTAAGCAATTGTTGGTAGAACAAAAAATGCCCAAAACTATTATTCCTAGAAACTGAAGCCAATACTTGGTGAGTAGAGCTACTAAGGCAGTCAATTGAATCAAATACAGAAGTTGAATCATTCGTGTATGTATCTATAATATTGGTGTAACCTTCATTTGAAAATTTTGAGAAGATATAAGATTGGTATGCTTCACACACAAATAAAACACCAGAGAGATTGACATCTTAAAGGTAATGCCTACGTAGGTTGAGTATAATCATTTATATCCCTACTTTCGATTTCTACACAATAAATCAAAATTAGGGATATCCGCATTCAAACATATAATCTCTTATATCATCACCATATACAAAACTGTACGGATATTGAGCCATTGGAGTTAATAAAGCTCCACTACAACTAGAAATTGGACAAGTCACTTGTATAGATCATGAAACTAGTATCATGTCTGAAATTCCTAAAAGAACCAAGGACATGATTATGTTTAAAAACACACAGAAAAATAAGCTTTCGCTAAACAGTCATAGCATCATAGTAAAAATAAGCTTCAGTAAGCTAATCGAACTAATTATTCAAAGAAACACACATCAAAAGAAGAAGTTTCACTTTCCCATCCCTCAATCAAAGACTAAATCATCATCAGAAGCAAAAAATTGAGCATCACTTCTTAACCTAGAATAACCCAAAAACAAAACCCTCATCCGATCAAAACTAGCAACTAGTTAACCATATCATACACACACAGAGTTGCTGAATTTGATGAAATCTAGAACACCAGAAATTAAAAAAACAAACAAACAAAAAACCCTAGTTATCATCATCATCTAATTTTGAAATAGAGAAGAGAAACTTGCCGCTATCACCAATGAGAAGAAGTTTAATAAGGAGATCGTAATCAGCTCTAGCTCTTGCAGGTGCTACTGCCATTTTCTTCTTTGATTCTTTCTTTCTTGACTTGTCTCTGACTCTTTTCTCTTCTATTTCTCTCTTACTGATGAAGAAATATTTCAAGGAGAATAATCAGGAGGTACCAAATGATTATAATAAATGGAGTTATAAATAATTACCACCGAATTTTATGACCTAATTCTATATTTTATTTCAGGGTTTTTCGGTTTTGTGAATGTATTGTTTGGATAAAAAGAAGGAAAAACTGTCGTGGTGGTGGAGGGTCCCACATACAACTGTTACAGGAGAGGTACGACAACCCCAATGCCAATGCGCCCTTTATGGTTGGAGTAAGTATTATCCTACTGTCTAGTGGGCAATTGGTTAGTATAGGACGGTGACACGTTCACAATGGCGTAAATAGAAACTCATGCCATAAGATTATATAAGAGCTTTTCGATAAAGTACACCTATTTTTTACTTTACACTAAAAAAAATATCTCGGTTTTTTTTGAAATTTGTTAAAATGTCATTGACTTTACTGTTTTATTCAAAAAACGGTTAACGGCAGTTAGCAGCTGTTAACGTTTAGGTGGCAGGGTCAAAATGTCCAGAAAACTCTTCCTCCTGAGTAGAGTTGGATTTTCTTGAATTACTAATATGAAACGCTGAGTCGAGTCTAGTCCCCCATAATGGCTCCTTCTTCTGCTACTCCAAATCAACTCTACTTCTTCTTGTTGCTTGCAACACCAACACCATGCTCTACAGTACAAACCAGTCCACCACATTCATTCACCTACAACTCCTAGCTCTTGCCATTGTTGATGGTTTTAACTTCTTCTTTTCTCACCAACTGCCGAAACTCATCTCAACATCCAGCTGCAACATTAACTTCTCTTGCTATAACTTCTTGTATTCAAAGCCATCTTATACTCCATGTACTGCAAAGCATAACCTGACTTCCACCAACAGCTGCTTATTTACACGCCACCACTGGATACTGCATGCAATTGCACCCTCTCAACACACAATTCATCCATTAACTTCTCTTGCTGTAACTTTTTGTATTCAAAGCCATCTTGTGACTCTCACTGCATCACAAACCCATTTAGTTCAGCTAACACTTCAAGAAGCAACAACAACATCCGCACAACCTAGTATTCCTCTACTTCCCTTGCCAGTCTCTTCTAGACATTACAACTTCATGAAACAGCTAGCACCACAACCAATTTCTGGCAACAACCCATTTCTCATGTACCTCATGTCATACCTCTCTGCAGCATATCCACCTCATGTGACCTAAGCATACATCTAAGCAGCCGCCTACAATATCATCTCAGGCCACCTGCACTCACCAGAACAACAGCAACATCAACTCAATGGTTTGAACCCTTCTCTCAACATCTTCTATGGATCTCAACCACCATCTTAACCACAACAACACCATTATCATCTTTCCTGTTTTCTATCTCCAGTTCCTTCAATCTCATTAAATTCTGCCATCAACCAATCCAGCTCAAACCATGTAAAACAATCCACCAGCACCATGGCAAACAACCACAAAACTTGTATGAGCCACTTTAACCTGCAATTTCACATTCATTCACAACCCATAATCATTCAATCAAACACATTTTTCATTATCATCAACATCATTAATTCAACTAAGTTCCAGTCTTGAAACTCCATAAAATACATCATTTTGAACCAAATTCAGCTTGCAAACTTGGGCTACAACCACCACACAAACTCGACCTGCTGATTAACCCAAACACCCAACAGAATCCGCGGCATCAATAGCTCAAATTATTCCCTTTGTCTGGTCCAAAATACCAACAGATTCACTCTATCTTTCTTCTTCTTCACAGCTGAAACGACTTCGCATCCTCCCTCTTAATCGAGTGAATTTCATGGCTTCAAGTATATACCATATCAACATAAGATCCCCAACTTCTTCTCATTTCCCATTCACAAATTTCACCCAAAATCCACCCACTTTAACCACTTACGTCTCTTCCCCTTGTTGGCTTCAGAAGAACTCGCCCTTGATGAATCTGCCAGTTCCATAACTAGCTCCTCAAACCTCATCAATTCAACACTGGAATCTGAAATCCACCCGAATTGTGTTTTTAAAAACCCTAAATCATCATCATATTCTCCAATTTCATCCAACATCAGTGCAATTATCACAACCCCATTAATTTCTGCTTTACTCAAATCAAAATACCAAATCTCATGAAGAACATCAGAACCCTAATTTAAGAAATCCCCAAATTGAATCAATAGAAAATGAAGAAGCATCAATTCATATACAAAGTCAACTACCCACTTCATGATTTAGTTTTCTTCTTGTTGTTGTGGACTAATTTCTCCACAATTTCTCGAATCCTTTACCATATTCCTTCTTTATTGTTGTTTACATTGCAAACCCGTCGCTTATGTTCTGTTATAGTCTTCAAAATTGATTCGTCAAAACCTAACTCATCATTAGCAGAATCGAATTGGACTTCACCAAACCCTTTCAATCTTTTTCACAATCACAATCACCGAAACCAAATCATTCATTACCAACAGATGAAGATCCACTAGAAGAATCAAACCCTAACTTTACTCTTAACATCATGCAAACCCAAACTCACGTTAAGAAAAAAAGAGTCTTTTTTGAGTTGGAGTAATTGAGAAGACGAGTTGTTGTCGTTGTTATTTTCCGAGTGAAGGAGATGAGATAAGAAAAGGAAGGAAACAATGAGAAAGATGGATAAGAGTGAAGGAACGGTGGAGAAGCTGGAGTATAATAGGGCGTTTGAGTTTAATAGGATAGGATAGTTAAATAATTTGACCCGGTTTTTGACTAGGTAAACGACGGTTGACTCTATTATGCGGTCCCAAGGGGTGCAAGTAAACGGTAAGGGCATTTTAGAAAGTTTGAAAAAAAAACGGGGGAATTAATTTTATGGATATAAAAAAATGGGAGTACTTTATCAAAATTCCCATTATATAAGAACGATTTCAATGGGGTGGGAAAACAAGCAAATTTGTCGATTCCACTCGTAGCGAAGATAGGGTTGAGGGACAAATTGGATGGACAAAGGCTCAACCCAAATTCATGTCGTCTCAAATTGAGGTGATCTGACTCTGCTTGAGACGAGCAACTTTCGATCGACCAAGTCAGATGAAAAAAAACTCCTAGGTGATCAACTCTACACCGGAAATTTCTTATAATTTCAATTTTAGTCACAAATTCTCGAACTCTCAATCAGAAGAAAAAAATGGCAAGTTCATCGCAAACGCAAAATACCTCAACAGAAAATATTTCAGCATCAACAGTTCACGGTCCAGAGTATTGTCTGGATGAAGAAAAACCTATTTGCAAAGGTTACGTACCATCGATGCTTGATCCTGTCAATGGTGTTCAATGACACCATAATATGTTTCGGGGAATATTTTTAAACAATTTTTTCAGGAACCTGGAAATCTAAAAAATATCGTGATGTTGCTGGATTGTCAGGTCGTTTTAATACAATCTGCAAAAATTTGAACAGTTAGGTGGCTTTGATGATGCAAATGGACCTTTGAAAAGCGAGTGGTGATACTGAAATTGATGTGGTAAGTCGCATTTCAAATTATTTAATTGATTTTTAAAATATGTTATGTTTGTTGTAATAGTTAATTTATAAATTAGATTTAATCACTATATTGGGTAATTCCCCTTCTTGGAATTCCGGTAATCCTAACTTCAATAGGATTTAAAAAAAATTTAATGAATTTTTTGTCTTATTCTGATATGGGTTTTTTTTCACATTATCATTCAAATCTCCTATAGCGTTGTATTCTTTTAGTTTCTCTAATTCTCTTCCAGTACTCTTTGAGTGAGAAAATCTCAGTAGTAATTTTTTGATTAGGCTAACTTAAAGCCGAGCAGTTTCATTGGAGAATTGTTAACAATATTTGTATAACTTATTGAACAGAAACCAACTTAGAGATTCATAGAAATAACCATAAACGTAGATAATATACATTCATAAAGTCAACCTTCATACACAAAGAATCCTAGAACAAACTTGGATGACAACTTTACAGAGAGTACCTTATAAACATACCAAGATAACTACTATTAAAATAAACATGATTAAGCAACCCTCCTGATTGCTGTTGAGGCCACTACTGTTTCATTTCTTCTTCTACTTCCTCTATTTCTGCTTTTTCATAATGTCATTTTCCTCTCTTCCTATGATAGCGAGCCTCTCTCCTTAAAACATAATCATAATCAAACCTCGGAGGTATCTAAGAACAATAAACTAGTGCATCTAGAGGTCTCCCTTGCTCCATCTTAACTTGAATTCTAGCCTTAGATTTAGGATCTAACTTATTCTTTTCTCCTCTTCTCATGTTGCAATATGCCAACCACTCGCCTGCTCTGGATAAAGAAAGGCCTCACCATCGCAGTTCAAACACACAAAGTAATGAAGTTTATACAGATGATTATCACTACATCGCATAACCCTAGTTGAGGTATACGAACATCTTTAGGAACAATTTTGTGATTGCAAGCCATAGTTTTGTGATTTTTTTCTCTTTATTTTACTCTTTATAATTCTTACTATCATGTGTGATCTTTAGGCCTTAAATAAGCTTAGACAAAGTCTTTGCTTTCCTAGCATTTAAGTGTGAAAGAAACTTTTTACTTTCCTAGCATTTAAATAAGCTTAGACAAACTCTTTGCTTTCCTAGCATTTAAGTATATGCAAGTTAAATCTAATCAAACTCAGCCTTTTGTTTTCCACACGGTAAATTTACACCATCTTTTATCATTCTGCGAGAGGATCCTGCACTTCTCTTTGCAATCTAATGATGCCTCTGTGTTAGTTTATGATATGCGCCTAAGTGTATTAATTATGTAATTGACTAGTGTGTTAGGTTAATATTTTGACTAAATGGAATAATTTTTTTTATTCAACCCATTAAAACTGATTTGTTTATCCCATTCCTTCTATTAAGTATTATGTGTACTCTGGTTAAGGGATACCCAACCTTTGTACCCCATTAGAAAACTAATTTTCCTTTCAATTTGAGACCATAGTACTCCATTTCTTATCTATTTTGCTCGACTTCCTCTGATATTAGGTAGTCCCTTCTCCCTAACCTTGGTATAGTTAAACTTCTTTGATGTGTTCTTTCACTAGTACTAAGTTTTTTTTTCAAAAAAATTGAATTAGAGTCTGTCGTCGATTTTGGATTGGTCAGGTATTTAGATGTATTTATTTTAGTTTTTAACAACATCACGGGTCTGTTTTTACCTTCCCTTCTTAAACCTCTCAAATCTTTTTATAACTCTTCTTAATTTTCTTCTTATTACCAGTTTCTAGTATTGCTCTGAGTTTTTGTTCTTCTCTCCTTCTGCTTGAATGAGTGATCATTTTAATCGGCTTATCCTTAACGCAGCGTTATGCCAACCATAGCAAATTAGGTTTACTTCCTACTCCTCCTGAGTTCATCAGAGATTTTGATATTAAGCAAAAAAAACATTCTAGCTAGAATTTTCTCCACTGATATTTTAAAACCTTGGGAAGTTAGGGGAGCTCTTAGTAGTTTCTGTGGAGCAAATATGGTTTTCCAAATAAGAGAAGTGGACCCAAACCTTTTCATTGTCACTTTTTGCTCTAAAGAAGATTTTTCTTGGATATCTTTAAATGGACCTTGGTATCCTTTCGGTAATGTTCTTGCACCTACAACAGCATATCAAGGAACGGGTATATCTACTGATAAAGTTAAGGAAATCCCTTTATGGGCCTATGTATCAAATGCCAAATGTGAACATAGGAGTAGAGAAATGTTTGGTTTGATAGCAAGCAAAATAGGTCGGGTATCTAGAGTTTGCTCAGAAATATCAACGCCGGATTGTCTGGCAAGAGTCCTTGTGTTGGGTGAATATTGAGAAGCCTATTATAGACATGCTCTTAGTAAAAGTAGAAAACTATCTAGTAACAAACATCTAGTTCAACTACCTCAACCTACCCTCTAAAGTTTGTTCCCACTATTTAAGATTCGGTCATAACGTAAACAATTGTGCAATTCTGAAAGGCAGACCTTTGGAAGATATATGATATCATTGTGGATTCTCCATGTCCAGGTGATGACATATTTTGGTTAGATGATGAAAAGGTGCAAATTTGGAACCCAAAGGACAATTTTGATTACTAAGAAAGTCAGTACCAGTAAAATCATATCTTAGCCAACCAGGGGTTCGTGATACCTTCAATGACATCTTCAGATCCTATGTTCAAGATGAAAACTCTTCTCACATTAAATTTCAGTCATATGAAGTCATACAACCAGTAACTTATGATGAGGAACTGTGTGACGCTCCATACCTTTTTCAACCTTAAGTGAAGCTATTTAAGGGAAATCTACCCTTATAATGCTTAAAAGCCTAATATTCAAGAGCCTTTATGATAAGTGTGGACGGTACTGGGCCTCGGGCTGCCGGGTAAAATTTACACCCCTAAGTGTGGGGGAATTTGATAAGTGCATATTTTACATATATTTAGTGTTAATTACATGCTAGTAATTGTTTGTATTCTTGCAAATTATTGTACATTACGCTTGTTTTCTCTTATTTGTGTTTTATTAGGTAAATCATCTGAAAGAAGTG
Organism: Papaver somniferum; assembly: GCF_003573695.1. Lineage (NCBI taxonomy): Eukaryota > Viridiplantae > Streptophyta > Magnoliopsida > Ranunculales > Papaveraceae > Papaver > Papaver somniferum. Next base: position 10,717,396 of record NW_020628818.1, on the reverse strand, counting down.
AATTGACACTTAATTGTGCAATAAAAGAAGCTAGATACAAGTGAAGAAGGGCCAAAGACTAGTGGAACTCGTTCAAATGGAGGATTTCTAGCCACCATTTTGTAGAGGACGGGAAGATGTCAACGACGAAAGAACGAAGTCTTTCTGAGTTCGTATGAAGAAGTTACGAACAAAACAAGAACTTGGAAGATTATAAGGGTAATATGTCATTTTAAAGGGCAGTGCTATTAACATCCCATTGTACGTTAATGGGAAGTCATCCTGTTAAGGGGTGACTGTTTCAAAGGAACTGCTAAAGGAAGTCATGTCATTTACTGAGGGGAAGTTAAAATTCAAATAGTGTTAAGGACACCAGGCCATTCAGTTCAGGGCTGCCACCATCATCTTCTTTCCCTCAACAGAACACGATGGGTTTGCCGGCCAATCTCATGTTGTCGTACTGAAGATTAACAGGGAAGTGGTGATCGATGGAGTTGATCAGAGACTAAAGGATATGGGTTCGGAGTTCGAGAAGATCATTGGGTTGCTGTTAGATGAGATGGGTCGATGACTGATTCTCGAGTTGCCTGTGATGATAAACTTGAGGTTGCTGTTGCTGCCAACCACGACACTTGAGATCGAAACAGAACGCTTTCTTGATGTAGAAGCTCACGGTGATTGAGATGAAACAGAAAGGATGGGGCTTGTGCCGGTGCTGGCCTTTGTTCGTGATGATTTCGATGCTGCTGGGAATGAGTTGATGGTGCTGTGAAGAGATGAAAGAGTAGTTGCTGCCATTGGCAGTGGTAAGAAGGAGCTGTTGATGGAGTTTGAGCATCACCGGCGATTGAAGAACAGAGAAGCAGCGATGCTCGGGCTTTGCTGTGACGGATAAGAGATGAGCAGAAGATGATAACTCATTGGAAGTGATCATCATAATGGTGACGAGAAGGCGATGCTTCTCCCATTCACGATGAAATAAGGTCAAGATGGAGCAGAACTCGAGCTGGGATTCAAATAAGTTATGACTCGGGTTTTGCTGCTGCCGTTGGCAATAAAGAAATGAAGAAGCGGGACATCGGTGTTGTTGTTCATGATAAGTTGATTAGAAAGAATTGGTTTCTCGAGCTTGGAAGATTTGGACCTCGAGATGAACAAGGAACAGATAAGCACGGACCTGAGGAGTTTGATATGCTGTTAGCAAGATATTCGACCAAGAATACATGATGGAACTGATGTTGCTGCCGTGATTATTGTGGACTCTGTAGGATATTTCCGCGTCCAAGATAAACAAGGAATCATCGATACGCGTTTGTGGAGGTTAGATAATCTTTGGAAGTCAAGACTTGAGCGACAATTCAGTCAGAGAATGATTTTGGATTGATACTGCAGCTGCAAAACAGCCACCGAGTGATGCTTTTACCGTTGAATTTCAAGATGAATGGTGAAGATTAAAGCGCGTTTGATTGTTCATGGTGGTTTAGAATTGTTGTGTGGTTATCAGATTCGAATTTTCAGGGTTCGATTGCTATAAATAGAGGTCCAAATTGCAACCAAAAGATATCTCCTCACCCTCACATTCACGCCCACAAACTGCTCGATAAAATTCTCCAGAGAAGAACAGAAGCATAAAGACTTCACATATGCACTAGTAGCAGAAAGGTTATAACAACAAGGAGACAATGGCTGATCTTTTGCAACAGAGGAAGTAGTAGCTAAAGTTTTCTTGCAACAAGGCGACAGTGGCTGATCTCCTGCAACAGAAGCAACAGTATCTAGAGTTCTTCTACAACTACAGTTTGCTTTCTATAAACTCCATTATATCTAGCTAATTTACTTATTTGATTGAGGATGAATTCTAAGTACTATATATGATTTGATTTAGTATATGAATCTGTTCTGATTTCTTCATATGATTATTGTTTGTGTTTATTATTAAAAATGAATATAATTGATTGATAGATTGTTTAGGTAGCCAACTTAATATATTTGTTAACTCAATCTAATGATAATAAGGGTTAGGATATCCGTAATTGTTGAATAATTTCTTACACAAGTAGAGAACGTGAGACTTTGCGGAGGGATTCCGTAAAGCAATCGCGTGTAAACAAAACACTAGAAAGTAGACTGAGCGTGCTGAGTCTAACTACTAGGATTAAACCTAAATTCACAGACCATAAAGCATTCGACTGAATTACATCTTGTAAGCATACCTCAAGGTGGTTCAGACGGATAGACTCTGGCGACTAAGCGTACCTGTTGTCTAGTGGCTTAAGGGATTTTGGAGATAGCTAAGCGTACTTGTTATCTTACGGTTAGTAATAATCTATGATTAATGATGAATGGATGAATATACTACTTTGATGAATATTTAGTTACGAAGAAGGATTCCTAGATCATCTCACTCCATTTTGCTTGCAATCTTAATTACTTCTCATTGCTTTATTATTTATTTAGCTTTTGAATCTAAAACAAAAATCCCCATTTGTGACATTTTTGACAACTAAATTCCCTGATCTTCGTGGGAACGATCCTTGCTTCCATTATATTACCAGCTAATTGTGTGGAAATAAGATTATTAATTTGTTGAGCCTACGACACCCATCAAATTTTGGCGCCGCTGCCGGGGAGTAGTCGGTAGCTTTAGTTGTTTCTTTTAGTTTTTTTTTTCTTTTAGATTTTCTTTTTAGTTTTTAACTTTGTTTTCTAGATTTTTGTTTTAGGTACTTAATCTCTGGCATCAAAGGATTGGGATTACCCCAGGTGTGGAATTCAAACTCGAAAGGGAACGGTACTAAAAGCACGTCCAAAGTTGCAACAAGAACCTTCTGCAGTAAAGATGGTTAATACAGACGACGGGGGAAATCCTCCACCACCTCCACCCTTGGAGAGGAAGTTAGGAGAGTTGACATCTCCATGCTTAGATTCGCAACCACTGTGCATTATAATCACTAACTCAGTGGAGCTGAAGTCGAATCTACTTCATCATATACCAAAGTTCAAGGGACATCCAGGTGAAAATACATATCGACACCTTCAACAGTTCCAGAACACAATGACAAGTCTGAGTCATGCAACCACAGACAGAGATATGTCTATGCTACAAGCCTTCCCGTTCTCATTGACAGACTTAGCAGAAGAATGGTTGTATTGTCTTCCTCCAGGGAGTGTTACAACATGGACTGAGATGAAAGCTATTTCTGGAGAAATATTTTCCTGCTTCGAAAGCGCCATCCGTTCGTAAGGAGATTAGTGGCATTCTACATATGTCTGGGGAGTCTCTATATGAATACTGGAGATGTATAAGAAGTTTTTGGAAAGCTTACCACACCATAATATATCCTCAATACTTATCATTCAATACTTCTACGAAGGATTACTTCCAAAACAGAGGAATTTGATTGATGCGGCTACCGGTGGTTCACTTACTGAGAAGACAATCTCGCAGGCAACCAGTTTTATTGAGAGTATGGCTTCCAATGCTCAACAATTCTACACCAGAAACAACTCTAATGTCAGAAGATTTAGCAAGATAGGAGAGTCTGCACAGTCAGAGCAACGGATGAACAACATAGAGAAGGTAGTACAACGAATGGCGACAGTGATTATTCCTACTTATGAAGAAGAGTCTGAACAGGTGAATGCTATGTTCCCTAATCAGAGGACAAAGTATGATCCCTACTCTAATACTTATAATCTAGGTTGGAAAGATCATCCAAATTTTAGTTATGCAAATCAGCAAGCTGCAGCTCCTAATCCGTATGGGCGACAAAATGGTTTTCAACAACCATAGTTCCGACCACAACCTCCACCTCAACAGCAAACTCAGAATTCTAGTTTAGAGGAGATGATGAAAATGATGATGCAAAAGCAAGATGCAAATGCTCAGCGTCAAGATACAATTCTGCAGAAGCAAGATATGGCTATAAAGCACTTGCAAACTCAAATTGGACAATTTTGGCTACAGACATGAATGAAATAAAAGCACAAAATTGGGCAAAATTGCCATCACAGCCTTTCGTGAATCCAAGAGCGAACGTTAATGCTGTAACTCTAAGAAGTGGGAAGCAAACAGAAGAGCCAAAACAACAAGAAAAGTTTAGTCACGACTTGGAAGAGGAAAATCCAACCTCAACTGGCCAACCTAAGGACAAAGTTCATACCTTTACCACACCACCTTCTTTTCCTAGTCGTTTTGCCAAGTCAAAGAATCAAGCTCTAGACAAGGAGATTATGGATATTTTCAGCAAGGTACATATCAACATTCCATTTATTGAGGCCATCAGAACGGTACCCAGGTATGCCAAGGTTCTGAAGGATTTATGCACAAGGAAAGAGAGGTTAATTGCTAACGATATCACTCAGGTGGGAGAAAGTGCTTCAGCTATGTTGTTGAAGAAGATGCCTGCAAAGTGTAAAGATCCTGGTGGTTTTACAGTGCCAATTACTATTGGTGAAAAACGGTTTGAGCGTGCTTTGCTTGATTTGGGAGCTTCCATAAGTGTGATGTCAGCCGATGTTTATGATTTATTGAATCTTGGGCCTTTAAAGGAGACAAGGATTATCATTCAATTGGCTAATAAGTGTAACATATATCCTAAGGGACTCGTGGAAGATGTGTTGGTGCAAGTGAATGAACTAATCTTTCCGGTTGATTTCTTTGTTGTGGATATGCAAAATGGGGACAATTGTTCGTCTACTTCATTAATTCTTGGGAGACCATTTATGAAGACTGCTAAGACGAAGATTGATCGTGATACTGGGACACTCACTATGGAGTTTGACAAAGAGGTTATACACTTAAATATTTTTGAAGCCATGCGTTATCCAAGTGATATCCATTCCGCATTTTCTGTTGATGTTATTGGTTCATTAGCACAACAGATGTTTGATTTTCACAACGAAGATGAACTTGAATTTTTGCTACAAAATAGCATAGATATGGACGTCCATGGCATGCCTAACTTGGATGTTGATATTCCCAAAGAGTTTGTTGAAACATGTGGTGCTTTAACGGCATCACAAGAAGTTACCAGAGGTAATATTTCATATATCTCCTTACCTGTAAATGATGAAGTTCCTTTACCTTCTGTTGTGCAGGCACCTAAATTAGAGCTGAAACCTCTACCAGATCACTTAAAGTACGCTTACTTGGGTGATGGGGAAGAGCTTCCAGTCATTATTGCAAAGAATATCACAGCAGTACAGGAAGAACGCCTTCTTCGGATTCTGAAAGAGCACAAAACGTCTATTGGTTGGACAATTGATGATATCAAAGGAATTAGTCCAGCCATGTGCATGCATAGAATCCTAATGGAAGATGATGTAAAGCCAGTACGTGATGCTCAGTATAGGCTTAACCCCCCAATGATGGAGGTCGTGAAGAAAGAGATCCCCAGATTACTAAGTGTGGGGGTGATTTACCCAATTTCTGACAGCAAATGGGTTAGTCCGGTGCAAGTGGTGCCTAAGAAATCAGGTGTCACTGTTGTTAGAAATCAAGATGATGAACTTATTCCAACAAGAGTTCAAACAGGATGGCGAGTGTGCATAGACTACAGAAAGCTCAATTCGGCTACCGCAAGGATCACTTTCCTTTGCCTTTCATTGATCAGATGTTAGAGAGGTTAGCGGGACATTCTCATTATTGCTTTTTGGATGGTTATTCGGGCTACAATCAAATTGTTATTGCACCGGAGGATCAAGAGAAGACTACCTTTACTTGTCCTTTCGGTACATTTGCATACAGAAGAATGCCATTTGGTCTTTGCAATGCGCCTGCCACTTTTCAAAGATGTATGGTTAGTATATTTTCTGATTACGTGGAAAACATCATTGAGGTGTTTATGGACGACTTTAGTGTTTATGGCGATTCATTTGATATTTGTTTAAATAATCTTGAACTTGTGCTTAAAAGATGCATAGACACTAATTTGGTTTTAAACTGGGAGAAATGCCACTTTATGGTAAACCATGGAATTGTACTTGGCCACATCGTTTCCTCTCAAGGGCTCGAGGTAGACAAGGCAAAGATAGACTTGATTAGGAACTTACAATACCCCACTTCGGTGAGGGAAATTCGCTCGTTTCTTGGTCATGCAGGTTTTTATAGGAGGTTTATCAAAGATTTCTCCAAAATCTCAATGCCGATGTGCAAATTGTTGCAAAAGGAGGTTGCCTTTAACTTCAACCAGGAGTGCAAGGATTCCTTTAATAAATTGAAGGAATTGTTGACTACTGCACCAATTATTAAGTCACCTGACTGGAGTTTGTCGTTCGAGTTAATGTGTGTGATGCAAGTGATTATGCAGTCGGAGCTGTTTTGGGTCAGAAAGTAGACAAGAGGTCACATGATTTATTATGCATCAAGGACCCTAAACGATGCTCAAATCAACTATTCTACTACTGAGAAGGAGTTGTTGGCTATAGTATTTGCATTAGAAAAATTTAGAGCTTATTTGGTGGGTACCAATGTGATTGTATATTCTGATCATGCAGCACTATGGTACCTATTAAAAAAGAAGGAGGCCAAGCCAAGACTCATACGTTGGATTCTTTTGCTGCAAGAATTCAATATGGAAATCAGAGATAAGAAAGGTGTTGAGAATACAGTTGCTGATCATCTTAGTAGACTTGTTGTTTCCGAATAAGCACTTCCTTTACAAGATCGTTTTCCAGACGAACAACTTTTCTCAATTGAAGAATCAACACCTTGGTATGCTGATATAGTAAAATATTTGGTTACAAGGCAAGTACCTAGTACGATGTCTAACTTTCAAAAGTTAAAGCTTAAGAAAATAGCCAAGCAATATGTGTGGGATGAGCCCTACTTGTGGAAGTATGGTGCTGATCAGATTATTCGCAGGTGCGTACCTAACTCTGAATTTCAATCTATTTTATCTTTTTATCATTCTTATGCTTGTGGTGGTCACTTTGGTGCAAAACGTATCTCTCTTAAATTCCTTGAGAGTGGATTTTATTGGCCTACCCTATTTGAGGATACATATGCTTTTTTCAAATCTTGTGATAGATGTCAACGAACAGGCAATATAGGTGCTCGAAATCAAATGCCCCCCAATCCTATTCTCACTGTCGAGATTTTTGATGTGGCATTGATTTTATGGGTCCTTTTGTTAATTCGAATGGAAAATTTTATATACTTCTTGTTGTGGATTATGTTTCTAAATGGGTGGAAGCAAAAGCCACCCCTACTAATGATTCTCAAGTTGTATGTGAGTTTGTGAAGGAATATATTTTCTGTAGACATGGTACACCAAGAGTGGTTATCAGTGGTGGAGGCTCGCACTTCAAGAAATCCTTTCACGCTCTCCTCAAGAAGTACAACATTACACACAAGATTGGTACGCCGTATCACCCATAAACTAGTGGGCAAGCTGAAATTTCAAATCGTGAGATTAAGTCCATCCTTGAGAAAACCGTTAACACCACACGAAAGGATTGGAGTTTTAGACTAAACGATGCATTATGGGCGTATAGAACAGCATACAAGACGCCGATTGGTATGTCTCCGTATCGATTGGTTTATGGAAAAGCTTGCCATCTCCCAGTTGAACTTGAGCACAAGGCTTTATGGGCAGTAAAGATGTGCCACATGGAAGTATGACAAAGCGGGGAAACAAAGGCAACTACAAATCAATGAGCTAGAGGAGATACGTAACGATGCTTACGAGAGTGCTCGTATATACAAGGAAAATACTAAGCTTTTCCATGACAAGATGATTTCTCGAAAGAATTTTGTTGTGGGACAAAAAGTTCTTTTATTTAATTCTCGTCTTCGTTTATTTGCTGGTAAGCTAAGGTCCCGATGGATTGGACCTTTTATTGTTAGTAATGTTTTTCCTCATGGTGCAGTTGAGATTACTAGTAGTAAAACCGGGATAACATCCAAGGTCAACGGCCATAGATTGAAGCCATATTACGAAAACTTTTCTACTGAGAAGGTGGACGCAATTAGACTTCAAGATTTACTCCCTCTGGAGGAGGAGTAAGGAGACTGCCCAGTCGGGCTTACGACTTTAAACCAAGCGCTAATGGGAGGCAACCCATAGGTTTTGTATCTTAAACCCTTTTATTTTTTGTTTTTATTATTTTCATATCATATTTTCATCCCCATGTTTAATTTCATTGAATCCAGAATCTATCTTAGAAGAGAATTATGACGAATACCTTTTCGTCAGAAATATTCAGACTGCGCGTAGTTCAGTCCAGAGACCATAACTGTCAGACTGTTTATCGAAACACTGTGCCTTTTTGACACTCTGTAGAAAACACTTAGATGAACAACTTTTGTGAAACAGAGTTTTTCCAAATTCCTCACCAATTTGCACAGTTTTTTCGTTTTATCTGCTGCCGAATTTTCGGTTTTACACATTGAGGACAATGTGAAGTTTAAGTGTGGGGGAGTATTTTGCATATAGATTTTTCATATTTTTTTTGCATAAAACCTTCAACTTTTAGAGATTTTAGAGTCACTACCATACTTCTAGGTATGTTTACATAGAGAATTCTGACCGACATAACTGAATTTGGAAGTGTTAGGGAACTACGTTCGGATTTCTTACGAATTGGAGTGTTAAATAATGGATTTAATCATGTTGGTGATGCAAATGAGGTGCAGGGAGAAATGCATTATTAGAATTTCTGATCAATCATTAATGGAGACTACCCATTTTCATATCAACCGAGGCATCAGACCAGATTTCTTTTTTATAAATGACTAAAGAGCTTTCTTCTGAGTGTGTGTCACCGCACGTTAATTCCGGGTAGAATGGCGAGCTACCCAACCTCCCACCAATATAAGCACTACTTTTGATCTCTTGAGTTCTAATTTTGTCAATCATGAGGGTGACGTCTATAGATGAAAACCACCTTCTTGTAGTTTGATTTGCAGTTAGCACCATTCTCTCTCGCCAACGACAGCTCCATAGAAATACACCATCATCATCAACAAGTGGAGCGACATCAGAATCTACAAGGGAAGTTGAAGACGTTTGAGGTTTACAAGCAACAATTCAAGGAAGAGCAAAAATTTCATATCCAAGTAAAAACAACATATAATGAGCGGATTCTTATATACATGTTGAAGACTTATTACAAGAGCAAAGAAAATCAAAAGATGAGAATTATTGAAGTTTATGATACAAAGACATTACAAGTTGTGAAGATCAAAGTGGTAACATACTTCTCACATGGCCATGTTAATTGTATTTCAGATTTATTGCTTTAGTTGCAATCTCTTTTCAAAAAAAAATAAAAATAATAATAATAATAATAATACAAAGAGATTTGCATTTAGGTTGTTATTTCATCAATAAGGCCATGTGGAAGAAAAACATATAAAGAAGTTTCAAACAACAAGGAAATTGAGGAAAAGAGTTACAAATTGTCAAAGTTCTGCAAAGTTCAAGAGTTTATCATCAACAGTTGAAGCCGAAGACGAAGACCGAGAAGATGAAGAAGACGAGCTAAAGACTACGTTTCTATTGGATGCTGTGAGAGTGGTGCTTTCGTCACTGCCGATCGGATGTGAAAGTGGTAAGTAATCCCATCCTTACTATAGTGGTTGATTTCCTTTCTTAGAGATCATCAGAAAATATTTTTATTTCCCTCGATCTTGTGGGGTCTCCAGAAATAATTCGGAAGGTTTCCTTCCCACTATTGAACGTGTGTAGGATTCTCTCTTCATTCCTACCTGCACACATGTGAGACCCATAAAAAAGCTGTCTTATTGAGTGCAATTATCATAAAATCCTTTTAAGTGAGGCAGAAGTCGAGGCGAAATGCTTATTGATCGCTCTCAAACACGCATTCTCTCATTATGGTGTGGTTATTTCTCACTCAAGATTTAAGAATGAATATGTTCTTTGGTATTTCTAACTTCTTATTACTAGCATGCAGAAACTTTATGTCCTCATAGCTCTTTGGATGCTTGGGATGCTGGAACGCTTAGAAGTTGGAGTAGGTTTTGTGGGTATACCTCTCGTAAGCCCTCACGAGACTATAACTCGTCCACTAGGGACACCTAGGGGTTTAAAGGCTTGTTTCACATGCTAAGTGTAACTTTATCCTCGGCGAAATGGAGTTGTTGTATTTTGTTTTAAGTTAGGTAGTTTGCTCGAGGACTAGCAAAATCTAAGTGTGGGTAGGGGTGTAAATTGGGCCGGGCCGGGAAGCCCGACCTATTTATTAAATGGGACGGTATAGGGCGGGCCGGAACATTTCTTATCCATGAAATTAAAAGGGCCGGGCGGGCAGGGTTATTTATCTACAGTTAGTACCCATGGCCTACCCAAGCCTGTTTTGTAATTTTGGCTCGGGCGGGTAGAGCCGGGAGGGCCTTGAATATTACAAACAAATATATATATATATATATATATTATACATATATATTGTTAAAAATAAAAAGAAAGTAGTAATAATACACAAGTTTTACTTAAAATTAATAATCAAATACGAGAATTGATATGGGAATAAGATGAACCAAACTTCCTATAATTTTTCCTGAATTGAATCCTCAGAAAAGGAAACTTCCTTATATTTTGCTCAATATTTTCTCTATATGGTTAACAAAATTAGACTCCAATGGAATAAAAGTTAAGAAATACATATGAAAACTATGAGGGTTGACTGTATTAAGTATATGTACCAAGTATATTTTAGGATAAAACAAATGAGAACAGTCACTTAGGCTAGGTAAATGGATAACACTGGCGGGCTAAAATGGCGGGTAGCATTGACGGGATAATAGGGAGGGTATTGGGCCGGGCAAGAAAATTTGAATTGTGGCATGTGCCCTCCCTCTTATTTAAATGGGCTAGGTCGGGCCAGCCCGTAAAGGTCCACGGTCACCCATGGGCAGTCATGGGACAGGGCGGACGGTACTGGGCCTCGGGCTGCCGGGTAAAATTTACACCCCTAAGTGTGGGGGAATTTGATAAGTGCATATTTTACATATATTTAGTGTTAATTCCATGCTAGTAATTGTTTATATTCTTGCAAATTATTGTACATTACGCTTGTTTTCTCTTATTTGTGTTTTATTAGGTAAATCATCTAAAAGAAGTGAATTGACACTTAATTGTGCAATAAAAGAAGTTATCTACAAGTGAATAAGGGCCAAATACTAGTGGAACTCGTTCAAATGGAGGATTTATAGCCACCATTTTGTAGAGGACAGGAAGATGAAGTCAACGACGAAAGAACGAACTCTTTCTGAGTTCGTATGAAGAAGTAGAACTTGGAAGATTATAAGGGTAATATGGTCATTTTAAAGGGAAGTGCTATTAACATCCCATTGTACGTTAAGGGGAAGTCATCCTGTTAAGGGGTGACTGTTTCAAAAGAACTGCTAAAGGAAGTCATGTCATTTACTGAGGGGAAGTTAGAATTCAAATAGTGTTAAGGACACCATGCCATTCAGTTCAGGGCTGCCACCATCATCTTCTTTCCCTCAACAGAACACGATGGGTTTTTCGGACAATCTCATGTTTCCGTAATGAAGATTAACAGGGAAGTGGTGATTGATGGAGTTGATCAGAGACTAAAGGATATGGGTTCGGAGTTCGAGAAGATCATTGGGTTGCTGTTAGATGAGATGGGTCGATGACTGATTCTCGAGTTGCCTGTGATGAGAAACTTGAGGTTGTTGTTGCTGCCAACCACGACACTTGATCTCGAAACAGAACGCTGTCTTGATGTAGAAGCTCATGGTGATTGAGATGAAACAGAAAGGATGGGGCTTGTGCCGGTGCTGGCCTTTGTTCGTGATGATTTCGATGCTGCTGGGAATGAGTTGATGGTGCTGTGAAGAGATTAAAGAGTAGTTTCTGCCATTGGCAGTGGTAAGAAGGAGTTGTTGATGGAGTTTGAGCATCACCGGCGATTGAAGAACAGAGAAGCAGTGATGCTCGGGCTTTGCTGTGACGGATAAGAGATGAGCAGAAGATGATAACTCATTGGAAGTGATCATCATAATGGTG